>NC_043962.1:55250383-55383229 GCF_902148855.1 Sphaeramia orbicularis
ACAAGTCCACCGGGGATGGCAGAGGTTTATGACCTTCTGTACAGTCCTGTCCTCAGCTGGGATCCAGCAGACCGCCCCCATGGCAGAAGGTCCAGATGGTCTCCATGGCGGACTGATAGAAGACCAGCAGCAGCTTCTGGTCCAGTCTGTTCTTCCTAAGGAAGTGCAGTCACTGCTGGGCCTTCTTCACCATGGCCTTGGTCAGTGGCGTAGTGGTCCCTGGAGAAGTGGGTATACTCTCAGTTTTTGGCTTCTAAATGGAAATGTATTCAACATGAATCAAACATAGGATAATGTAGTCTCTCATAACGTTAGCCTACTCACACAGTTTAACTAATGGTGACAAAATCTCTTCTCTAAATGTGCACTCATATTTCCACTAGTTTAAAACAGTCACTCATTCTGAAACCACCTTAAAACTGACCTCAGAATTATGGATTCCATCAAAGTATGTTCTCCATATGTGTCACTCATTTGGAAGACGTTTTTCTGCCTTTCTCGTTTGCATTTCCAATAATCGCACATCTTTCAAAGAGACGTGCAGTGACCTGTCCATCAACTGGAGTGGAACTGGCACCTGAGGAGCTGTCCAATCAGGTTCCAGAGGTGGTCAGTGCTAGTTAGCAATATTTTCCTTGGAATGACCTGCCCTACTCTGCCTCTGATTGGCTCATCCGTCCTCATGCCTAAAGGTAACCAATCTAATCAGTGAAGACAGCAAGTACTAGCCAATTAGAGGCAGAGTAGGGCGGGTCATGGCTCCACCATCCTAGGGATAAAAATGGCTAATTTGGCTCAGACACGACTGAATGATGCGCACTAGGGGAATTTAGAAGAGGGGATACGACTGAAAAATAAGTGTGTATACCCCGTATACCCTGGACTACACCATGGCCTTGGTGTTGGGTGACCAACAGAGATCTGTGGAGATGTGGTTTCCTAGAAACCTGAAGGTGGTGACCCTTTCCACCTCTTTGCTGTTGATGAGGAGGGGGGCGTGGTCCTGTCTCCTGTTTGCTGAAGTCCCATGTGGAGTTCTTTGGTTTTGAGGACCTTCAGTTCCAGGTTGTCTTCTGTTGCTGATCTCTGCCCTGTACGCCGTTGGATACGTGTCCAACCACGGTTGTGTGTCGTCAGCAGATTTGGTGTTGGTTGTTGGGTGGGTGGGATGGAGGACAGTCATGGGTGTCCAGGGCTTAAAGAAAAGGACTCAGCACACAGCCCTGGGGGGCACCAGTGCTGAGTTGAGGGTGGAGGAGGAAAGGTGGGAGTCAGCCCTTTCACTCACAAAACACTCCTACTAATGTGTGTCCAACATGTGGACCAGACTCTACGGACACTCCACCTGTTTTTTAGGGACCCGAGCCGAAAAGGTAAGGCCCTGTCACACAGTGAGAGGCCTTGCCTGCAAGCAAGGCCCTATGTTTTTCGTCGTTTTTTATTTTTTTTATTTTTTTTTTCCGACTATCACTTTGAACTGGATTTTTGACCCCCTAAACATGCTCATAAACTCACCAAATTTGGCACACATGTCAGGCCTGGCGAAGAATTTTATTCAATGAAAAATTAACCCTATAGGTGCCAAAATGGCACTCTCTAGCGCCACCTATGTGAAAAAAACGGTAACTGCCCTAGTGGCCAGTAGGAATGTTGCACAGACATGAAACCACTGCCAAAATTTTTGTTGGATCATGCTCTACAATCATCCACTGGACACTCATGACCCTATCTCCACAGGAAGTTTCGCATATGCCTTTCAAAATAAAATTTTCAAAACTAACTCCAATGACACCGTTTGTGGTATTGACTTCTAATAGCGCCAAAAGATACAGTGAAACGTCCTTAATAAAACAATTTCACACCTTTTCCATAACTGTCTTAGTTTTTTTTTTACAAGCCCGCAAAGTTGCGATGTTTGGAAGTCATTTTTCTTTTTGCAGTTTTTTCCCCACATGTGATGTATCTACGCGTTCACGAGACTCACCACAACATTCACATTGCAAAATTTTTGAGATAGGATTTACGGTTATTGATTTATAACAATTTGTTTCTTTTCATACTTTTTGCTCTTTAGACTGCCATTTGACCCCCCTTTAACATGCTCCAAAACTCACCAATTTGCCATGTATGTCATGGCTGGTGAACACTTCCATTCAATATCAAAATTAACCCCTTGGGTACCAAAATGGACTCTGCAGCGCCAACCTATGTACTAAAAAACACACAAAATCTGCCCTAGCGGCCAAGTAGGGAATGTCACAGAAACATGAAACAAAGGCCAAACTGTTGGTCTGATGAGCCCGACAAATCATACACTGACACTCATGAGCTAACTCCAACAGGAAGTTGGCAATCTGCCTTTGAAAGTTACTCTACGTTTCTGCAATTACTGCTTATTCATTTCAGACTTTTGACAAAAAAGTTTAGGACCTCATTAAATTCCCACAAGTCTGCAGAATCCAAAACTGAAGAAATTTCAGATACGACCTATGGTTATGGAATAATGGGCGATTTTTTGAAGACTATGTTTAGTTTCACTTTTCCAAATGCAAAATCCCTATAAAGTTCTTGCTGGTGCACATTTTCACATGTCTCTCTGTAGGGCAGTGGTCATGTAGTGCCTATGGAGCTGAAGGACCTGGTTAAGTCCCAGGTAATCCAACAATTTTTTTTTTTTTTTTTTTTTTAATTTTAAACAGGTTTTACTGCATTTGTATTGTGGATATTGGAAGTTTTGCACACATTCAAAAGTACACGGAAGTAACTTTTTTTCAAAATAAAAACCAAAATTAAGATTAATACAAATGTCTATTACATAACTTCTTTTCATTTTTTATGACCAAACACCTTCAAACTGTTTGTACAATGTTTCTTCATTCAAAAGTACTCTTTCTCACAGACACACATGCTCACACAATAGGGTTTTTCCAAAATAAAAGCCTTAAATGTGGTAAATCATCACTTTTATACTCACTTATTCATACAATTTCAATTAATTTTTCAAACTGATTCTTTCTCTCACATTAAAAACAAATGCACATACACACAGTAGGGTTTCCAAAATAAAAGTCTCATTTTAAAGGTGATGGTGGTTTCAGCAGAGGGTCACTGGTGTTCTGTACAGATGTAAGGAGGACAGAACCTAAAGGGTGGGAACTGGTATGGGGACGGAGAGGTGTGAGTGGAGCTGAGGCGTCGACAGTCACGGGTGGCGGATCACGGGGGAGGCGGATCGCCCGGTGCGAGGTCCCGCCCAATGCTGCTTGCAGCTTTAATTTCATATTGGTCTTTGTCTAAAATAGTGATTAAATCAGTGGTTTCCAAACTTTTTTTGTCTCCTGACCTCATTTTAACATCCTAAATTTCTGTCCACCCTAGACGTTCAAAACAGACTTTTTTGTTTTTTATCCTGTAATAGTTTTCTCTCCTCTGTTTCAAATCCAGGATAATTTTAGACACATTTAGTCTATATAATGTATATTATTATGGACGGAGGCAGTAAATCCAGGTGTAGATTACTGCACAAAGGGAGAATTGGATTTTCCTTGGTCAGGATCTGTACAGTCAGTCCAGTTTGGATTTACAAGGAGGACAATTAATACTGAACAAACTAGAACTGAAACTATGAATTATGAAAGAGCTGCAGCATCTGAAACTGACCACAATGAACAGATAAAAAGAACCACAGTGTAGCAGTTTGGATGGATGAATGGATGGAAGGAAGGAAGGATGATAGATGGATGGATGATGCACAGGTGGATGGATGGATGGATGGATGGATGGATGGATGGATGGATGGATAGATAGATAGATAGATAGATAGATAGATAGATAGATAGATAGATAGATAGATAGATAGATAGATAGATAGATAGATAGATAGATAGATAGATAGATAGATAGATAGATGATAATGGATGGATGATGCACAGGTGGATGGATGATGATGGATGGATGATATAGATGGCTGGACGGACGGTAGGACGGATGATAGATAGATGGATGATGAATGGATGGATGGATGGATAATGATGGATGGATGGATGGATGGATAGACAGCTAGATAGATGGATGGATGATAGATAGATGGCTGATGATGGATGGATGATGCACAGGTGGATGGATGATGATGGATGGATGATATAGATGGATGGATGGACGGTAGGACGGATGATAGATAGATGGATGATGATGAATGGATGGATGGATGGATAGACGGCTAGATAGATGGATGGATGAAAGATAGATGGATGATGGATCGATGATATAGATGGAGGATGGATGGATGGATGACGATGATGGATGGATGACATTAGTAGTATTTATTACAAATAAAATTATCTGAGTTTAATCTCAGTCTCTGACTCTTATGAGTTTTTCCTCATATTTATATAATACAGTGTGAACAGAAAATATCCATGTTTTATTTCTTGTACTTTTAATCAGAAAACTGATTAATTGAATTATTCTTCAAGAATATCTGAGATTTTTGAACTGAGTTGTTTTATTTTTTATTGTTGAGTTTGATTAAACTGAGCCCAGTCACAAACACTTCTGTCATAATTCCAACCATGTGGTACTGGTCCTATTTAAAGGGTTTCCTTTGTCTGTATAGACTGAGGACTCACTCCAGTGACCTCTGACCTTCACACTGATCTGGTTATCACGGTAACAGCAAAAAAAAAAAAACAATGAAAAAAATGAAGAAAAAAAAAAAGGAAGCAGCTCAGAAAGTGGAGAATAAAGAAAAGCAGAAGTTTGTGTTAGTTCCTGTTCAGACGACATGAAGACTCGGTGTGTGTTCCATCGTCTCGGTGAGTCCAACCATCAAACACTGGCCTGATCGATCACTGATCGGACCCATGGGTTCCTGATTCAGTTCCCCTTGAACAGGATGAGGTCAAAGGTCAACGTTCAGATGGAAAGGAGCAGTTTGATCCTGGGTTTGATGTGTCGACTGGAGTGCCGCCTAAAGGCGTTTCCATGGCGCCAGCCGACAACACACAAACAGCTGATTGGACCGATGATTGATCTGTATTGATTAGAAGTCAAACATTATTAGTGTTGATTGGTTCCATTAGAGTCAGTTGAACATTTGGATCAAGAAGTCCATCTGTCCTTCAGAAGTGTTCAACTGAACCTTCTGCTGTGGAGTTGAATGACAGCTGTCAATCAAACAAAGGTCTGTTCAGTCTGGTTTAACTGGTCTGTTTAGTCTGGTTTAACTGGTCTGTTTAGTCTGGATTAACTGGTCTGTTTAGTCTGGTTAAACTGCTCTGTTAGCTGGTTTAACTGGTCTGTTTAGTCTGGTTTAATGGTCTATTTAGTCTGGTTTAACTGGTCTGTTTAGTCTGGTTTAACTGGTCTGTTTAGTCTGGTTTAACTGGTCTGTTTAGTCTGGTTTAACTGGTCTGTTTAGTCTGGGTTAACTGGTCTGTTTAGTCTGGTTAAACTGCTCTGTTTAGCCTGGTTTAACTGGTCTGTTTAGTCTGGTTTAACTGGTCTGTTTAGTCTGGTTTAACTGGTCTGTTTAGTCTGGTTTAACTGTATTAGTCTGGTTTAACTGGTCTGTTTAGTGGTTAACTGGTCTGTTTAGTCTGGTTATACTGGTCTGTTAGTCTGGTTTAACTGGTCTATTTAGTCCTGGTTAAACTGGTCACTGTCTGTCTGTCCACTTCCTTAAACTGACTCTGGATCAGATCAAGTTGTTTTTTTGTTCAGACTGAACTCTGTCTCGTCCACAAACATGTCCAACCAGAGACCATTAGTGAAGGAAGATGCTCCACTGTGGACAACAGAGGACAACCACAACACTGGGGTCATTGGACACTGTTGGTTTGGGTTGACCTCTGACCTGTGACCTGTGTCCTCTGACCTGTGTTCTCTGACCTCTGACCTGTGTTCTCTGACCTGTGTCCTCTGTCCTCTTCAGGTGTCTGTGTCCTGCTGCTGTCTGGACTGACTGTTTCTTCAGGTGAGATGATGAATTCAACCAATCAGACTCAATAACAGTTGGACATTTGGTCCATGTGTCTTTAACCTGTTGAATGTGTTGACTCTGTCCAGTCTCTGTGGACGTCCGTCCAAACCGTCAGCAGTTCTTCAGAGGAGACAGTTTGTCTGTGAGTTGTGCAGATGTTCAGACAGATGGATGGACAGTGAAGAGGACACTGAGGAACGGAAACACTGGGACATGTGCAGAGTTTGGAAGGATAGACGGGTCATTCTGCGTTGTCGATCGTGTCACGCCAGTGTCCAGTGGAGTTTACTGGTGTGAGACCAGTTCAGGACAGCAGAGTGACCAGGTGTCCATCACTGTAACAGGTGAATAAACTGAGCTGTGATTGGTTGAAGTGTGTCTCTAACAGGATTGGTGGTTCCTGAGGGAAGTCCAGCTTTAACTGGAGGTTTCCAGTGTGGCCTTGTGGGTAGCAGGTTCTGTTCCAGACAGTGGACCAAGGTTATAATAGTTTTGGATTTTTAATTATAGTTCAGTTTTAATTAGTTTTGACTTTTTTTTCTTTAATTCAGTTAGTATTAATTAGTTTTTAGAACATGTTTGCTAGTTTTTATTAATTATTGTTTTTTTCTGAATGCAGAGTTTTAGTTTAGTTTAGTTTTAGTATTAGTTTTAGTTATTTCAGATATTTTAATTTCCTCACTATTCTATTCAAAGAAATTAGTGAGGCGTGGATCAGCAGGTTACCCCGGACACTTTATTTGGGGGTGGGGTTAGGGCGGCTCATTGACTGAGCAGAGACACAAACACATGTACAGTACGATGCATAAATTCCCTATAGCAGAGCAGGTTGGTGGGGGGGGGGGTCCATACACAACGTCACTTACGTAAAAACAATGCAAAGATGTGCAAAGAACGAGAGGAGATACACAAAGTAGCCGGCAGTAAACCAGATACAAACATATATAAACAAGCTAACCAGAAGTAAACCGCATACAAACATATATAAACCATATAGAAACATATATAAACCACTTATAAACATATTTAACCCAGTCCATCAGCAGTAAACCACACACCTTAGCAGATATCTCATATCTGAATAATCTACAGTTCCATTATTAGCCAACTTTGCTTCACTTCAATTCAGCTAGCTGTAGCTAGTAACGTCAAACGTTTTTTACCATTGTAATAGGTTCCATCCCTCTGTAATTGGATTAGTTTTCATCCTCCTCTTCTCTTCTCTTCTAAACTGTGCAGTTAAGGCCTTGGAAGGCCTTTTCATGGTGATAAACTCTCCAGTCTTTACCTGGATGCTAGTTCAACACCTGTCTGACTCTGTCATTCAGCTCCACTCTGTCTCTGTCACTCACACACACACAGTGAGCAACAAAAAAAAAAAAAAAACCTGACCTCATGCATCACTGAAGTAAATCCCAGACAGGACTGTGCTGCTTTGTCCCAGCTTTAGTCTGTATGTTCCAGGTCAGTGGCTCTTAACCTGGGTTCGATCAAACCCTAGGGGTTCGGTGAGTCAGTCTCAGGGGTTCGGTGGAGGTCAAGACACACACTCGACTCATTAGTCGGGTGTGTGTGTCGGGCTAGGTCCGTGTATGTAAACAAACGGCTTCGGAGACTCTTTCTCTGATTGACATCCAATATACGCGGTGTATTGTTGTTGCTTACAGCACTACAACACATCCGGAAGTGTTTATAATCTCTTCTACTCGTCTGACGATGAATTATTTTCCACATCGTTGTTATGACTTTTGCCACTTCCTGTTAACCACGGAGGCAGACATGTGTAGCGTTTGTTTGCATTTTCGGTCACCACACTGGTCAGTTACAATCATGTGACGACCGACGCACCGTCGTGGATGGAGAAAGAGAGTGGCACTGGCCAAGGTGAAGCCACGCATTTCTGAACTGGTCTGTCTAAGGCAACAGCAGGAGTCACACTGATTTGCAGTAAATATTCATTATTATTGTAGCCTGATGGAAATTAAGTGATGGGTGTGTGTTAAAATGTTAAAAATGATAAATAGCATAAATACAATAAGTTCATTATTGGGTTAAAAAAATAGGTTAAAATTGAAACCATTTGAGTGTGGTATTATTAAAAAAGGTCATGTCTTTGTGAAAAGGTATGGAATTTGTTGTGAGTTCATGCACTGTATTGGTTTTGTTCTTTGAACACAGTGATGTTAATGCACGGTTCATTTTGTGCACCAGTAAAACATATACCTGTGTCTTGAATTTGAAAAAAATCCTTTTTTATTTTTTAATAAAGAAGGGTTCGGTGAATGCGCACATGAAACTGGTGGGGTTCAGTACCTCCAACAAGGTTAAGAACCACTGTTCCAGGTAGAGTGGAGACCAGAAGACGACTGGAAACCACCAGTGACCAGACATGACGGACTGTGAAGTGTCATATGGCGCCAACAGCTAAAACTGCTGGAGCAAAATAAATCAATTTGATATCAATCCAACATTGACAAAGACGAAAAGTGAATTTTATCCATAATTTTTATACGTTTTATTTAGTTTTGTAAGCTCACAATACAGTTTCAGTTAGTTATCGTTTTTTTCTTTCAATTAGAGTTTTTATTTATTTCACTTAACAAAAATGTTTTTTTCAATTTTAGTATTTGTCATTTCGTTGGTTTTCGTTAACAATTATAACCTTGCAGTGGACGTGGACCACAGCTCAGTCTGACCACCAATCAGCTCTCTGTATAGTTGGTGTGAGGACAGTGGGCGGAGTCACACACGTATTAACTGTAGATGAGGACATCCCATATTCATCTAGTTTCAGATGTGGACACAGTTCAATGTTGAAGTCCCCCTTATGACCTTAGATCAGAACCACTGCTGGGAGTCCACTTCATGTGTGTGTCCTTTGTCTTTATTTGTGTCTCTGCTCTCATTTGTCCAACTCTGCTTGTATTTAACAGATTTTTATGTAATCTTGGAGATCCCTGCACTTCCTGTGGAGACAGGAAGTGATGTCACTCTGCGCTGTAGAGTCAGAGGTGGTTCAACACTGAAAGCCGAGTTTAAAAAAAACGGTCGGACACTCACATCTGACCTAGTAGAAAAGTGGACCATCTCTGTAGACCACCTGTCTGATGCAGACCAGTACTCCTGTTATGTTCCAGATCTTGGTGGATCTCCAACGAGCAGCCTGAGGGTCAAAGGTGAGGACTGTGACATCACTTCCTGTTCATAAAGTACACATTACAGACAGAACATATGTAGGTCCCCTGGTGGACACTCATAGTACTGCAGTTCAACATTTTCACCACAATCAAATGTCTCCATCGTATGTTTCTATAAACACAGCTCAAACCAATAGATAGAACATGGATCTTCAAATCTTTGGTCACATGTTCCATCTGTAAAGTTGGTTTCAGATTTGACAGCTCTTACAGCGGTTTGGTTTCTGATCCAGGATTCAGTTGAATTGAATTCATGTAGATCATGAAACATATAAAGTCAAACCAAAGTGGTCCCAGTATAGATCCTTGTGGAACACCGGTCCATGTGTCCACATCAGTGCATTTCTAGACTGTCTTCTGTCTGTTATGATGAGTGTAATGTTGCACTTCCTGTTGGGGTTGTTCCAGTTCTGTCCAGACTGAACAGAACCATGTATCTGCAGCGATGCCCCAAACCAACTCCATATCAGAACATTCACACGTTGTTCTGTTTGTACAAGAATGTTGTGTTTTCAATCCTGTTTAAGTCCTGAAACATCGGATTAATTTTCCTAAAAGTACTAATTTGAATCCGCTTCATGGACTTTGACTCAGGTTCTATTAAATAAATGTGGAACAGACACCATCATTTGTTGAGGATCCTGACAGGAACCTTTATGTGCAGATACAGAGCAGAGTTCTGCTGGTCCTCAGAGTCTGTCAAACATTCTACTGGTGCTGATTAATCCAACGCTGTGTTTGGTTCTGGATCCAGTTCTGATGAACCCGTGGACCTGATGGTAGATCAGGAACTGACACTGAACATCATGTTCTGTCGTCTCCTACAGTTTCTACCAGTGTCAGCTGCTCGTCTTTCAGACAGGGGAAGCTCAGTGTCGGCTTACATCAAAAAAAAAAAAAAGTCAAGTTATTTTATTTAAACATAAATTCGGCTCTCCATTCCTTTTTAAGAAAATGGTCATATTGTACCAAGTAAACAAGAAAACATTGAAATTATGTTAAATTGAAACAAGGAAGTACAATGAGTGTGTTTTATTTACAGTGCAAGAAATGAACGAGTAATTTGGTAGTGGTTTTCTCTGATTTCACAGCAGAATGTGTGACAGTATTAAACTGAACTGTGTCAGTGAAGGAGCAGATCTGAAAACAGCTGTCAATCAAACAGGATTCAGCCTTTCGACTGATCATCCAATCAGCATGTGTAATCCTGACATCCAGCCCGGCCGAGCTCCGCCCACAGCTCTATTCACCCCCAGAGACGCCCAGCATCCGGGGGCGGGACAACATGGTGTCATTTCTCCAATTAGCGTCCAGTTTTGAGGCAATGAAAAAACTGTTCCACTCAGTCCCATTGAAGTGCATGGACGCTGAGCGTCTACGGACAAATGCACTGAGCAGAGATGGAGGAGAAAACACAGACACGGGAATGGAGGAGAAGTGAGCAACATCCAGTCTGTGATTTGTGATAAAGCTGAATCTGAACGAACTCGTCTGTGAGATGAACGTGTTCTAACACATTTGGAGTCAATGAAATGTCAACACAACCGAACAGATTTAACCATTTAATTTGAGTCATTTTAGGGGAAGCCGAGCTTCCACTGCAGTCTGAGAGAAATCACCACTGGTTTCTACCACCACTACCTCTGTTCCTACAACTTCATCCTCTGATCCTGGTTCCTCTTCAGATCCTGGTTCTTCAGGTCCTGGTTCTTCAGGTCCTGGTTCTTCAGATCCTGGTTCTTCAGATCCTGGTTCTTCAATGTCCATTGTGAGGCTGTTCCTCCACCTGCTGGTCGCGAGTCCGTACTGCGTCTCCACTGTCCTGATGGTGTCGATCTACCGTAAAAGGAACACAGGTTCTCATATGTTCTATGTTCTTGTATGTTCTCAGTTCTTGTATGTTCTAGGTTCTGGTATGTTCTCTGTATGTTTCTGTGTCCAATCCCAGCGTTTAGTCCATCTCATCATATCAATGTTGGGTCTGATCGAATGACTGGTCGTTCTAGGTTCTAGGTTCTCGTATGTTCTAGGTCCTCATATTTTCTAGGTTCTTGTATGTTCTAGGTCCTCATATATTGTAGGTCTTCATACACTACCGGTCAAAAGTTTTAGAACACCCCAATTTTTCCAGTTTTGTATTGAAATTCCAGCAGTTCCAGTCCAATGAACAGCTGTAAATGGTACAAAGGTAAGAGTGAACTGCCAGAGGAAAAAAAAAAAAGGTCAGGTTAAACAAAACTGAAAAATAATGTACATTTCAGAATTATACAAAAAGGAGAACAAGAAATGGGTTAAAAACTTAAAGCAGTTCTGCAGCAGTGGAGGTTGATCAAGTCTGGAAAGTTGGTGCTACCAGTTCCTCCAGGTGTCCCAACGTTTGTGAATTCCTTCAACCCCCTGTGTCTGCAGAACAGGAGTGTGGAACACACTGTGGTACCAGACCCATGGAGCAGTACTGGTACAGGACTGGACTGCAGACAGTAGTGTGGTTAGTATAAAAATGGAAAAGAGGAAAAGACAATTAATGATAGAAGAGAGACAGAGCATCAGAAAGATGATAAAGTGTAGGTGTGTCCTCCAGAGAAATGTCCAAGAAAGTCCAGGTGTCAGTCAGTCCAGTTTCCTTCAGCATCCAAAGGCACTGAAACTGGACTGGAAATGCAGACAGAAGAGGTCTGGCAGTGACAGTGGTCGTAGTAAGACAGTCTGAGTTTCCAGTGGGAACAGCAGACTGAACAGATGCAGGTCAAACACTGGTCGTGAACACCTGGACCTGAGCTGTGTTTGACTCCGCCCACAGGAAGAAGAGCAGCCGTCGCCATGGAAACCAGGCAGCATCACGTCGGAGACGAAGACGAAGACGAAGACTACGACGACGTGGCTGCAGGCGTCGCCATTGAACACGACTTCTGAAGAGATGACGTCAACTTTGACACTGAAATATGTTTTTATTTCTAATTTTACACTTTTCATCTGAAAAGATTCTGAAAAACAAGAGTTTTTTCTTTTCTATAAATGATGTGATTTCCAAACTGAACAGAATTAGTTTGTAAATAAATGTTTCATAAACTCTTTAATATTTTAATCTGGTTTTATCTGATGGTGATGTTTTAAATATTAAACTTTACTCATTTATTCTCATTATTCTATGTTGTTTTTTTACTCCACCTTTCTGTTCAGTTGGAGTAAATCCAGTCTAAACCCACTGGAGTTTGTGTTCCATTCTTCATCAGCTGAACTCAGATCTCAGTCTGTGTGTTGGTGTGTTCACTTAAGGCCTGTTTTGGGTCCAATACTGTTCTGAACCTGTGGAAATGTGGGAGAGTGGACACTGAGAATCCATCCACCACACAGCTGTGGACCGTCCACTGGACGAGTGGACACAAGGACTATTGGACAGGTGGACACTAGGGTAGACACAGTGAAAGGACAGGACTATTGGACAGGTGGACACTAGGGTGGACACTGTAAAAGGACAGGACTATTGGACAGGTGGACACTAGGGTGGACACTGGAAAAGGACAGGACTATTGAACAGGTGGACACTAGAGTGGACACTGTAAAAGGACAGGACTATTGCACAGGTGGAAACTAGGGTGGACACTATAAAAGGACAGGACTATTGGACGGGTGGACACTAGGGTGGACACTATAAAAGGACAGGACTATTGGATGGGTGGACACTAGGGTGGACACTGTAAAAGGACAGGACTATTGGATAGGTGGACACTAGGGTGGACAATGTAAAAGGACAGGACTATTGGACGGGTGGACACTAGGGTGGACACTATAAAAGGAATGGACTATTGGACGGGTGGACACTAGGGTGGACACTATAAAAGGACAGGACTATTGGAAAGGTGAACACTAGAGTGGACACTGTAAAAGGAAAGGACTATTGCACGGGTGGACACTAGGGTGGACACTGTGAAAGGACAGGACTATTGGACTGGTGGACACTAGGGTGGACACTGTAAAAGGACAGGACTATTGGACAGGTGGACACTAGGGTGGACACAGTAAATGGACAGGACTATTGGAGAGGTGGACACTAGGATGGACACAGTAAAAGGACAGGACTATTGGACAGGTGGACACTAGGGTGGACACTGTAAAAGGACAGGACTATTGGACAGGTGGACACTAGGGTGAACACTGTAAAAGGACAGGACTATTGGACAGGTGGACACTAGGATGGACACTGTAAAAGGACAGGACTATTGGACAGGTGGACACTAGGGTGGACACAGTAAAAGGACAGGACTATTGGACAGGTGGACACTAGTGGACACTGTAAAAGGACAGGACTATTGGACGGGTGGAGATTAGGGTGGACACTGTAAAAGGACAGGACTATTGGACAGGTGGACACTAGGGTGGACACTGTAAAAGGACAGGACTATTGGACAGGTGGACACAAGGGTGGACACTATAAAATGACAGGACTATTGGACAGGTGGACACTAGGGTGGACACAGTAAAAGGACAGGATTATTGGAGGTGGACACTAGGGTGACACTGTAAAAGGAAGGACTATTGGACAGGTGGACACTAGGGTGGACACTGTAAAAGGACAGGACTATTGGACAGGTGGACACTAGGGTGGACACTGTGAAAAGGACAGGACTATTGGACAGGTGGACACTAGGGTGGACACTGAAAAGGACAGGACTATTGGACAGGTGGACACTAGGGTGGACACTGTAAAAGGACAGGACTATTGGACAGGTGGACACTAGGGTGGACACTGTAAAAGGACAGGACTATTGGACAGGTGGACACTAGGGTGGACACTGAAAGGACAGGACTATTGGACAGGTGGACACTAGGGTGGACACTGTAAACGGACAGGACTATTGGATAGGTGGACACTAGGGTGGACACTGTAAAAGGACAGGACTATTGGACAGGTGGACACTAGGGTGGACACTGCAAAGGACAGGACTATTGGACAGGTGGACACTAGGGTGGACACTGTAAAAGGACAGGACTATTGGACAGGTGGACACAGGGTGGACACTGTCAAAGGACAGGACTATTGGACAGGTGGACACTAGGGTGGACACTGTAAAAGGACAGGACTATTGGACAGGTGGACACTAGGGTGGACACTGAAAAGGACAGGACTATTGGACAGGTGGACACTAGGGTGGACACTGTAAAGGACAGGACTATTGGACAGGTGGACACTAGGGTGGACACTAGAAAAGGACAGGACTATTGGACAGGTGGACACTAGTGGACACTGTAAAAGGACAGGACTATTGGACGGGTGGACACTAGGGTGGACACTGTAAAAGGACAGGACTATTGGACAGGTGGACACTAGGGTGGACACTGTAAAAGGACATGACTATTGGACAGGTGGACACAAGGGTGGACACTATAAAATGACAGGACTATTGGACAGGTGGACACTAGGGTGGACACTGTAAAAGGACAGGACTATTGGACGGTGGACACTAGGGTGGACACTGTAAAAGGAAGGACTATTGGACAGGTGGACACTAGGGTGGACACTGTAAAAGACAGGACTATTGGACAGGTGGACACTAGGGTGGACACTGTGAAAAGGACAGGACTATTGGACAGGTGGACACTAGGGTGGACACTGTAAAGGACAGGACTATTGGACAGGTGGACACTAGGGTGGACACTGTAAAGGACAGGACTATTGGACAGGTGGACACAGGGTGTGAAGTGTCGTCTGTGATTCTGAAGGAGTTTGACCAACGTATGAACGAGTGGAAACGAAACCAACACAAGGAAATCTGGACGGAAATGACACGAACACAGACACAGATTTAAGATGACCTTTGACCTGCACTGTTTTTATTGGACTGTTTCTGTCTTCTCTTTTCCTTCCTGTTCTTTTCTTTTTCTATCCTTTCTTTTTCCTTTCCTTTTCTTTTCATTGCCTTTGTTTTCTTTTCTCTTCTTTCCTTCCTGTTCCTCTTTTTCTTTCTTCTTCTTTCTTTTCTTCTTTATTTCCTTTTCCTTTTTCTTTTCTTTTTTTTCTCTTCTTTCCTTTTCTTCTATTTTTCCTTTCTTTTTCTTCTTTTTCTTTATTTCTTTCCTTTTTTTTTCCTTTCCTGTCCTTTTCTTTTCTTTTTGTTCCTTTTCTTTCCTCTTTTCTTTTCTTTTCCTTCCTTTTCTTCTCTCTTTCTTACCTTTTCTTTCCTCTTTTTCTTTTCTTTCCTTTTCCTTTTCTCTATCTATTCTTCCTTTTCTTTTCTCTTTTTTCTTACGCTTTCCTTTCTTTTCCACTTTTCCTTCTTTCCCTTTTATTTTTCCTTCTATTCCTTTTTTTATCTTTTCTTTCCATTTTCTTTTCTTTGTCTTTTCTTTTTCTTTTCTTTGTCTTTTCTTTGTCTTTTCTTTTCTTTATCTTTTTTTTTCTTTTCTTTTCTTTTCTTTTCTTTTCTTTGTCTTTTCTTTTCTTTTTCTTTTTTTTCATTTCTTTGTCTTTTCTTTGTCTTTTCTTTGTCTTTTCTTTTCTTTTCTTTTCTTTAAGGCAGGCATGTTCAAAGTCCGGCCCGGGGGCCAATCACGGCCCGCGGTCAGATTTTATACGGCCCACAGCTTGGGTTTTAGAATGTATTATTTACGGCCCGCTTGGACTGTTGAACTGAGTACATGAATCATAAAAGGTTCAAAATGCAGTTTCTCTGTTCACCTCATGGTGGCAGCACCACTCTAACTCTATCTGGCTCTGTGACCTCGCCGTGAACCTTTTTCACTAATTTCTAACCACGGCGCCTGTAAATTAAAAAAAAACAAAGTTGACAGCGAGGGCCACCGCTTCCAGGAGAGATGGGAATTACACTTTTTTTCACTGAAAATCGAGACAGTTGTGTTTGCCTAATTTGTCAAGAGACTGTTGCCTTGTTTAAGGAATTCAATTTAAAGAGACACGAGCAGACAAAACATGCTAACGCATACGACAAGCTAGCAGGGAGTGAGCGCTCCGAAAAAGTGAAGCAAATTCAAGCTGCTTTAAACTCAACAGTGACTCTTCATTTGAACCTGGGAGTTCAATGAATTCGCCACCAAGGCAGGCTACCAAGTTGCCAGGTTAGTTGCCTCTAACTGCTGGTGTTATGTACTTGTAGATGTGACACAAAATATTACTTTCTGAATGATTTTGTGAAATACAAGAGTAAGAGTCATATGTTTTCATCTTAAACGCTAACAGACTTTGCATTACTGAGTAATATATGAGTAATGATTACTTATATAAGTCATGTTTAAAATGAATGTGGGGTTAAGATTTTTATCAACTTCTTGGACGTCTAAGATACTCTACACAGTTTGTTCTATGTTATCTGACTCCAGATGTGAAAGGAAGGCAGAATTGTTTGTTTTGTTTTGTTTTTTTTAATTTGTTCACACCTGAGTGGCTTAGATTTGGTTACATTGCCATTTAAAAAAATGATATTGTGACAATGAAAATAAAATTGTTGTAGAACAGCACATTTATATGTAATTTTTACTGTTTAAAAAATGTCTGAAGGGACCACTGGCCCCTGGCAATCTCCACATTATCAGATCTGGCCCTCTTGAAAAAAGTTTGGACACCCCTGCTTAAGGGCATTATCAGAGCTACCATTACTCTGAATCATAAAACATAACTTTTGTAATCTCACAGCGTTTCCACTTTTACTCATTTCTCCTCCGCAGCTCCTGTTCCATCAGTAGACTGTATTTAAGGGTCTGGTCTGTGCAGTTCTGGGTCAGTGTCTTCCACTGCACCACGGAGATGAGGTGCCCAGGCGACGGGCGCACGCACTGTGAACACACGGCCTCTGCGAATTTTCCGTGGACATTTGAGGTTTCATAGTCCATACATTTCTCATCCTACATAATCCTACATGTGTGACACCATGTACATGTACCTGTATGAGTCCCACAGTCATAAAAGCTGAGCTTTGTGCAGACCTGTTCAGTCCAGTACAGCTGACTTCCGGACTTTTATCTCCATCCTTCATTCATCAGACTCCTGTTTGTTCTTCTTAGTTTTTGTTTCTGTTCATAAATCCGTTTTTTTCCTTCCACTTGTGCATTTGAGTTCAATCCAAACACATCCTAGACAGTAGACTGTGGTCAGTGACAGGAGGAGCAGCGACACTGAAGCGTCAGATTCAGAGGGACACATACGGGATGTGGAGACGGCGATAATGGATGATTGACAGGAGGCTCAGCCAGGTTTGGCCAATTATTTCATTTGGACCAAATAAAATGATTGGTCAGACTTTTATCAGAAATATATGAGAATTAAACATTTTTGAGTTTCAATACCTGGTGGATTTCTTTTCCATTTTTGTTTGACACACACTTATTAGGAGCATTTTAAGATGACAAAAGAAAAGTGTAAAAATGCCACATCATATGGTATAGCTTTAATATCACTAAAATGCAACTCAGACCTTGAACCTTGTCATACTCTGTGTTTTTTGGCCTAAATGAATTAAATAATTGACGTCACAACTAAAAACTAAACACTAATAAAAACTCCGCTGAACATGAACCTCTGGGCTGACACGTGTGTCTACTGTCGTCATGATGGCGTCTGCAATGACAACAGACGACTGAGTGTTAATTAGAAATTATCACCACAGCGTCGCTCTGTCCTGTCGCCTCGTCATCGTCACCCCCTCCGGGTGTCACTGGGGGGGTGGGGGATTGGGAGGGCGGGGCTTGGAGACATCCATCAGATCAGACATACAACACATACCACATTCACCCCCATTTTATGTTTCTATTCAAGAACATATGACTTCCTTTCTATTTACTATTATTTATGAACTTATTTCAGGGGCCACATTCAGCCCAATATAACATGAGGTGGTCTGGACCGGTTAAAGGAATAACAGTGAAAAAAAAAGAATTACGTTATGAAATGTAATTATGTTTACAAAAGTGTCCTAAAAAATGTGAATAACATGAACAACCTGAAATGTAAGAATATTAGGTGCAATTTTAAGAATATTCTGCCTCAGTTTATCATTTCACATGTTCATTCTAACTTACAGATCACAGTGGATCTACAAATACACAAAACATTTAGTAAAAAGCAGAGTATTGTTCAAATGACATTTACTTCTCTTTAGACATTTCAGGTTTTTCATATATTTTTTTTTTTGAAAGGATAGTTTGTAAATGTAAACAATTTCATCTAATTTTAACTTTTTTTTTTTTACACTAAAACAAAGACAAACATTTGAAGTTGTGGATTCCCTGGACTGGTGGAGAATTGTTGCTGATGTGCCCTTAAACAAGGCACTTAACCCCCCCCCCCATTTGCTCCCCAGACACAGAACATGGTGAGCCCACTGCTCCTAGCATCCAGTGTGTGTGATGCATGATCTAGAGATGGGTTAAAGGCAGAAGAGCAGTTTCAGTGTGTGGTGAATATTTACATGTGTGACAAAAGAAAGATTCTATTCTATTCTATTCTATTCTATTCTATTCTATTCTATTCTATATGGAGCTGGATAAATATTAAAGGCACAGGTTTTTGCTGCCTTGAGTGTGATACAGACATTTGAAGGACTGCAGAATGAACATAAAACACATGATTAACCTGTTGAAAATATCACTGTAACAAAACTTAGTCCTGGGTTTTACATAGAAACTGCAGATGTACAGTTTAGAATAAAAAAGACAAAAGGATTCATTTTTACAAAAAACAACATAAAACAAGACCCCCCCTTGAATTTACAGCAACACAGTCCTGACAACAATAAATTAATACGCTACAAATTAGTACTCGTATATCAAACAAGTGTTCAGAGAACACAAACCTCCACCAAGCACCCTGAACAGTGTACATGTGTGGATCGACTGTTTCTGTTTAAATTCAACAGTTTCCAGGTTGTTCCATACAGCAGAAACAGTTGAAGCTTGGTACCAGTCATGTGTCTGTCAAATTAATTAAATTCACATCAATATTAGTTGAGTTCTAATTTTAAATGTGTGGTAAATGGGATTTTCAGTGTTAATGTAAATGTCCACAGAGTCCACATTCCACAGTGGATGTGGACAATTTAGTTCCAGATACAAGATATTGTTCTAAGCTACAGGTGGATCCAATTGGAGGATAATCTGAGTCGTTTTGAATTTTTTATGAATTTTCAAAAATTGCTCAATGATGACAGATAGGAAAATGGTAGATGTTGTGACCTTGCTGTGACCTTGAACTTTGGCCTACTGGGACCAAAATTTAATGGGTTGGTCCCAGAGCCTAGGCCTATCTGTGGGGAAGATTTGGGAAAGATGGGTGGAATAGTTTTCTCGTAAAGTTGCAAACAAACAAACAAACAAACAAACACGCAAACACACACAGCAAAGTGATCATAACACCTCCTGGTGGAGGGAATAAAACAGTGTTTTTTGACCTTGAGGTCAGGTGTTGGAATTCATATGGGGTCACCTGAAATTTCTAGTCATTGTAAAAAAAAAAAAAAAGTAAATAAATTACTAATAAAAATGTATTTTTTAATGATTCAATATAGATTTCATTATAATTAAAACGCCACACATTTTTCTTAAGAAAAATCCATCCATCCATCCATCCATCCATCCATCCATCCATCCATCCATCCATTATCCACCACTTATCCGAGGCCGGGTCACAGGGGTAACAGTCTAAGCAGGGATGCCCAGACTCCTCCCTCTCCCCAGACTCCTCCTCCAGCTCTTCCGGGGGGACCCCGAGGCGTTCCCAGTCCAGCCCACAGACATAGTCTCTCCAACGTGTCCTGGGTCTTCCCTGAGGTCTCCTCTCAGTTGGGACATGCCCAGAACACCTCCCCAGGGAGGCGTCCAGGAGGATCTGAAACAGATGCCTGATCCACCTCAGCTGGTTCCTCTGGATGTGGAGGAGCAGCCGCTCTACTCCGAGCTCCTCCCTGGTGACTGAGCTCCTCCCCCTATCCCTAAGGGTGCGCCCAGACACCCGACAGGGGAAGCTCATTTGGACCGCTTGTATCTGGGATCTGGTCCTTTTGGTCCTGACCCAAAGCTCAGGACCATAGGTGAGGGTAGGAACGTAGACTGACCAGTAATCCAGAGCTTCTCCTCTCGGCTCAGCTCCTTCTTCACCACAACAGACCGATACAATGACTGCAATCACTGCAGACGCTGCACCGATCCGTCTGTCAATCTCACGCTCCATCCTTCCCTCACTGTGAACAAAGAAAAATCCAGTTTAGATCAAATGCAGGATATAACATCTGAGAGGGCGTGTCTTGATCATGTGACTGCATGCGTTATGATGCTTCAACCTGCCTGGACATCAGCTGAAACTGGACCGAACAGAGAATGGACAGATTTGTTCACCCGCCTGGACCCTCCAAGAAAAAAGTCTGTGTTTTGAACGTCTGGGGTCGACAGAAATGTGTGATGTTAAATGGGCTCATGAGCCAAAAAAGGTCGGAACCACTGAAATAAAAGAAAGAAAAGTGTGTGTGATGCAGAAAACAGCAGGGGTCAGGCGCTCACATCAGTCGTCTCATATCTGCTCAAACACTTCACCTCTGTCATCATTCTAATACCTCAGTCTTTCCAGGTGGAGTAGGTCTGCCTGCTCCTCCATCCAAAGGTCAAACGTGGACACTGAACAGTTCTTCACACTCTCAGGATCTGCTTTTTAGCGATCACCAAACAAAACCAAACAGCTGCTTTCTCATATTTATTGGCAGATAGTAAAGAACTAGAAGACCCACTGATGGCAACGAGTGGATCTGGACCCCAGTGTTGACCAAAAACCACTGAAAAACTATGAAAAAATACTCTGCCAGAATGAGTCCAGTTTAGTGCATGAGCAGAAGTTTAGAATTATTTATACCAGCAGATGGCGCAACAACCCACTGACTGGATTCTATTTTCACTGTAGAAACTCATCATGTTCAGTCCAACATTTACTGTCTATTAATCCAGATATTCTGTTATATAATGTATAATATAATGTATAATGTTTTTAACTCTCCAGTATCCCGTCCAGCAAGGCCCGTACTGAGCACCAAGTGTGCCTTTTTTGCACACTTGTGGAATAATGTCAAAAAAGTTTTCATACAGTTTGTTTTTAATTCTTTTACACTTTTTTCTATTTCATCAACTTGAGCCATAAATAAAAATACCAAAAACTCAATAACTGTCACATTTTTTAACCCTCTAAATGCTGTGTTTGTAATGTAAACAAACCATTTTTTTTTGGATGCAAAAAACACAAAAAAAATTTTTTTTTTTTTCAATATACTACATAAAAAGTGGATCACATATTATTTAATTTTTTCATCCTGGCATATGTCAGTGATTAACTCCAACACTGGTTAATTTGCATTTTTATTTTTGGCGCTAGGTCAAATGTTCAAAAATACTAGCATCTGTCACCAAGTGTGCCAAAAAGGCACACATATAAATCAAACTATTAAATATTATATATTGATTTATTTTTCTGCTGTAATTTGATTTTATTTTTGTAAATCAAGGTCAGCCCTAATCATACAGATCAAACAATCATTCACTTTAGATTTTTTTAACCTTTTAAACAATCTCTTTTCATCATGATGTCACTACATTTTTTGACGCAAAAAACACAGAATATTTTTTTTTTCTTTTCAAAATACTACATTAAAATTGAATTAAATATTATTTGATTTTTGCAGCCTGGCATATGTCAATGATTAACAGCACATTAACAACATTAATAATTAATTTAGACCCTCACCTCTCAAATGAAGCCCAGATATCAGTAAAAGCAGGATTTATGCTTTCCTAATTTTTTTTTTTTCTCTATTTAAACTTTGTTAATTGATTTATCACCTTTTATTTAATATTATCCTCTGTATTTTGCATTTTTTTCTGTGGTATTTTCAGATATTTAATTTACAGGTCATGTTCTTTAATCATCACGTTGAGATTACATTTGAGGGTTATTGTCACAAAAACTGTAGGAAAAGTAACTCTTTTTTATAGAAACAGGTATTAAACAGTTTAGATCAGTAGATTCTTTTGTTCACCAGTGTGTATTTGGATCTTTATGGGTTAAATTCACTCAACTTTTATGAACAACTACATGATCAGTAAATTAAATGTAGGAAAATACATGATTTACACTGAAAAATGCAAATACAGAGCAAGGTTATTATCGTTAATGAAAAACTAACAAAATGACAAAAAACTAGAATTGAAAAAACATTTTTGTTAATTGAAATAAATAAAAACTAGAATTAAAAGAAAAAACAATAACTGACTGAAACTGTATTGTGTGCTTACAAAACTAACTAAATAAAAATTATGGATAAAATTCCCTTTCTTTTCGTTTTTGTCCATTTCGAATCGATATGAAATCGATTTATTTTGCTTGAGTAATTTTCGCTGGTGGCACACGACACTTTTTGGTCCGTCACTTGTGTTCACTTGTGGTTTCCAGTCGTCTTCTGGTCCCCACTCTACCTGGAAACATGGAGACTAAAGTTGGGAGAAAGCAGCAGAGTCCTGTCTGGGATTTATTTGAATACGACGACAGAGAAGAAGAGAAAAGATATAAAAAAAACTAAAACTAAACTGAAACTAAGCATTTAGAAAAGAACAGAAACTAATAAAAACTATCAAACCTGCTCTAAAAACTAATTAACATGAACTGACTTATGGGGAAAAAAAGTAAAAACTAAGTAAAACTAAACAATAATGAAAAATCCAAAACTATGAGAACCTTGTTAATCACAGCTGAGGCTAAATGTAGAGAAATATTCACTTGGACACAAAACATATCTCTGGGTGTTTTCAGGTTAAATTGACATAAATGGGAAATATTCACATGTAAGTGCTTCAGATTTCCATAAACCTTCAGATCTGCTTCTGTCTCAGCCTTCAGCAGCGAATATGTGACTGAATACAGACTGAACTGAAGCCTGCACTAGTCCAAGCTTCACCTTTTCTGCAGGTAAACATGATCCTGTGCTGCCATCTGGTGCATGTATGTAGAACTACCTCAGGTTTAGGTCCATTCAACTCATTCCAGGCCTTAGAGCACAGGTGTCCAACATGAGGCCCAGGGGCCAAACCCAGCCCACTAAAGGCTCCAGTCTGGCCTGTGGGATGAATTAGTGAAATACAAAAATTATACTGAAGAAACTAACAATTAATGGTGTAAAAATCATTTTAATTCAGTTCCACACACAGACCAGTTGGATCTCAGTTGGGTCAGATCAGTAAAACAATATCATAATAACTTATAAATAATGACAACTGCAGATTTTATCTTTGTTTTAGTGAAAAAAGTCAAATTACATGTTAACAAAGTATCCTTTTGCAAAAAATGTAAAGAACCTGAACAAATATGAACAACCTGAAACGTCTTAAGAGAAGTAATTACAATTTTACCAGTATTAGACCTGGTACTATATGTTTTGTGTATTTGTAATCATAATGTAAGTTGTAACGCACATGTGTAAATGATAAACTGATAAACTGAGGCAGAATTATGTTAAAACTGCACTTGTTTTTCTAAAGACATTTCGAATTGTTCATGTTATTCAGATTTTTAAGGAAACGTCATAGATGTAAACATTATCATGATGTAATTTGACTTTTTTCACAGTTATTATTTTACTGGTTCCGCCCACTGCAGATCATTTTGGGGTGAAAGTGGAACTGAACTAAAATGAGTTCGACAGCTCTGCCTTAGAATGGGATTCACTGATGGTTTCACTGCGCTCTCATAATGTCTTATATCGTATTCGTACATTTTGATATAATGATATGAAAACACCATCTCAGACTCACAATAAACACTCATTTGACTTTGTATAAACGTCAGAACTAAGGTGAGGCCTCCGTCCTTGGCTCGGCCGTGTGCACGTGCTGCCGTCTGTTTTCATGGCGTCTGCGTGGAGCTCAGAGGTGTTAGCCAAACACCGTCCTGTCAGATATATGGGTCGCTGTGGGGCGGCCCAGGAGCCGGGCTGCAGTTTGGTTTGGCCACCGGCAGCAGCAGCAGCAGCAGCCGTCTGAGCCGCCGTCAGCTTTCATGTGGCCGAGGCATTTATCTGAGCAGAGACAACAGCGTTACAGCGAACGGAGCGCCTCACTTTGATCAAACTGCTCTTTGAGGTTTCACTCATAAATTGGATGTGACACCTGGAACAATATTTATTTACCAGTATTCTTTACTGGTCTTTATACGTGTGGCCTTGTTTTCTTTTGGCCTGAGTCCAGAAATGTTGTTTGTTCTCCTGGACGTCCAGGAGTCGTTCCCTTAAAGGAGCAAAATGGAATTTCATGCCTTTATTTTCAGCACACGATGAATGAATGATACACTTTGGAGCAAGGTTCTAATAGTCTTGGATTTTCATTATAGTTTAGTTTTATTTAGTTTGGACTTTTTTTTCTGTGATTCAGTTCGTTTGAATTTGTTTTTAGAGCAGGTTTGATAGTTTTTATTAGTTTTCATTTTTTTCTCAATGCTTAGTTTTAGTTTAGTTTTAGTACGAGCTTTAGTTTTGTTGTCTCTTTTCTCTTCTTCTTCATCGTATTCAAATAAATCCCAGACGGGACTCTGCTGCTTTCTCCCAACTTTAGTCTCCATGTTTCCAGGTAGAGTGGGGACCAGAAGACGACTGGAAACCACAAATGATGGATCATGAAGTGTCGTATGGTGCTGCTAGCTCAAATTGCTAGAGCGAAATAAATTGATTTCATATCAGTCCGACAATGACAAAAATGAAAACGAATGGAATTTATTCATAATTTTTATGTTTTAGTTAGTTTTTTAAGCACACAATACAGTTTCAGTAAGTTACCGTTTTTTTCTTCGAATTATAGTTTTTATTTATCTCAGTTACCGAAAATGTTTTTTCAGTTCTAGTTTTTGTCATTTCCTTAGTTTTCGTTAATGATAATAACCTCACTTTGGAGGATATTTAAGACACTAGTGTGTTGACCCGTAGATGTGGTCATTTTTAAGCTGTTGTGTATTTGTGCATGTTGTACCGCATTTGTCCACCAGTCACACAAAGTGTTCTGGGCGTAGTAGCGTGAATGTAAGACTATTGTATTCAAAATTACTAATATCTCCCAAAATATTGGTCCTATTAACTTGTCCTTTTCACTAGTCTCTTCGTTGACCAAAAATACAGAAGTATGACAAACACCAGCAGTCAGCTGTGTATGGATTTAGTGTGACGCCCAAGACACACACACACACACACACACACACACACACACACACGTACTCAGAGGCCACTTGGCTTTTTAAATGTAGAATTACTTGTGTGGAGCGCCCCCTCCAGGTTGGAGGAGGAGGACCCTTAATTTGACGAACATCATAAATGCACATCATTTGTCTGTAAACACTGAGCGTCGTTCACATGTTTTCTGACGTTCAGTTCTCAGTCAGGGCTGTCAAACTCGTTTTAGTTCAGGTTCCACATTCAGCCCAGTGAAGTGGGTCAGACCAGTAAAATAAAAAAAATAAATAAATAAAAAAATGACTTTTTAACGTTCCAGGCAAGTCACGCCAAACTGCGTGAGTGCAAGGAATTGTGGGAGTTAGATGTAAACAAACCAGCATGGTGGACTCATTTACAATCATTTCTATCGCCAAAGGTGTTTGCTCTTTGCTTATTTGAGGGAAACAGAGGAGGAAAAATGGTGCATAAGGCAAGAGAAGCTGTTCTACCTTTAATGTTATGGTATTTGTAGATTTGGATTCGTATTTGGTATTAATTTATTCTTGCATTCATTGGACTAAAAACTAGCTAATGCTAGAGCAGATTATACAGAACATTTGCAGACAAATAATGTCAGAGCAATACCTTGTTTTAATAAACAATTTGCATAAACACCACATTCGGGGGGGGGGGGGGGGGGGGGGGGGGGCTGCCATTGCTATGTGATGGGAGTGCATCGATCTAGTACGAGTTCACGGGTGGGAAGTCCCAGGTTTGACTGACATTCCAGTGCATTTTCACTGGTAGAAGGTGACAGGTGGACTGGAACGCAGCATTAAACACAAGTAAATTGTGAAGGGTTTTGCAACAGCGGCCATTTTTGTCAAACACTCTGCCTGGCATATTTACTTCAATTCCCAAAATGCACCTGTGAGAATAAAAAGATATTCCAAAAAAATAGTAGTGCATAATTTTTGTGTCCTTTTCCTTTGGTTCCGTCGGGGTAATCATTATGTGCAGAATCATCTGTGCACTGCTGGAATACTGACTAGTCCTAATTTCAGGGAAAACTCTGATATCACTGAGTTGTCTGTGGATTTGCTTTGTGTAATAATGTGGGGATTAGAAAAAAAACCTGAAAGAAAAAGACGGAGTAATCATTATAGAAACCTGGTCTCTGTGTTACAAAAAATGGGTTTTATCTGAAAAATAGTTTCTCTTTTATCTGGATAAATATTTATTTTTCCAACAGACCCAAAGTGCTTCCAAAGCTGCTTCATAACATTCGTCTCCATCTGGTTTGAAGTTTCAGCCTCTCTGTCCTGTTTTTAGGACCAGCTTCAAAGAAACACCCAGATTCACCCAAACAGAGAACATGGAGCAGAAATCATGGGGACAGTGTTGAGATTTGAAGAGAATAATTCCTAAAACTAGTGAAACTTTTCAAAGAGCGACTGTGAGAGTTGGTGAAAAACTATGGTAACACTTTACTTGAAGGTCTAGTTTATAATGTATTAAGTGCACATTCATAAGACATTATAATGCATCATAAAAGTCATTACAACAGTTTATAATCATGTACAACAACTTATAAAAAGGTTAATAAAGTAGTATAAGTGTAGGCATAATGGATTATAAATCCAGCTTTCATAATGTTTTATACATCCATACCAAAGTGACAACAGTGTTTGTAGGAAGAATCTCCAGTCCTGGGTTATGTAACACATTGTAACCATCATAACTGTAACCAGTTATAAAGACCAGGAGAACTGCTCTGACATGCAGTTTCTGAAACTGAATCATACCTTATAAACATCAATAGGTTACAGGATGACTTTTAAGAGCTTTAGTAAAGTGACAACACTGTCTATGGTTATATTAGCAATTGTATGATATTATAACACAAGTATGATGACGTATGAGCAGGATCTGCTGGCTCTAAGCAAAGTGTAAGTCCAAAAATTATACATAAAAGTGTTCTTCATAACTTTATTTTGCAAAAACAAAACATTAAAAGAACAGAGAGAGTAAATAGGAGTGTCACATGTTGCTTTGTACATAAATAAAAATAATGTGGCAGCTCTAAATCTTTGTTAATTCAAACACATACGTTTTTGTTTTTTTTAATAAATATGAAATCCCTAAAATAGATGGGTATAGGAACCAGTGACAAAACTTAACAAAAGTTCCCCACCAAAAAAAAAAAAAAAAATTCCTTCACACTGCTTTGGTATGGATGTATAAAACATTATGAAAGCTGAATTTATAATACACTATGCCTACACTTAGAATACTTTATTAGCCTTGGTATAATTTGTTGTACATGATTATAAACTGTTGTAATGACTTTTATGATGCATTATATTGTCTTATGAACGTGCACTTAATGCATTATAAACTAGACCTTCAAAAAGTGTTACCAAAACTACTGACATATTCAAGACAAATAAGATAATAAGGATCAACATTACTAAGAACTCCTCCGTCATCACCATGTTTGTTATTATGGACATTCATCTTCTTCTATCCAACAGCTCTGTTCTTCCTCTTGGTATTTGGCCAGTATGTTCATTCTAGGGATGGAACCATATGAAAATTTTATATCACAGTTACTGTGACCAAAATTATCACAGTTATCATTATTATCGCAGTATTGTTGAAATTGTGCTCAAAATGTTCAAAAAGTACTAACACACACACTGAAATAATTGAACCAAGTTGTATTTAAAAAACAACAAAAACAAATAAAATAATTGGCAAAATGTCCCTTCTGCTGCACAAACATTCCAATATTAACCCTTAGAGGTCTGAGCCTATTTTGTCTGTTTTTCAGTCCTTTTGATTTTGCCTTTATATACTATATAAAAAAATGTGTACTATACCCATGTTTGGGATCTGTTTTTTCAGCACAACTTCATTTATATCATCTGTCTATTATTTTTTTCACTTTAACCTACTATAAAAACATAAAAGGACAAAAAACACACAAAAAAATATATGAAATCCAATTTGAAAAATGTATATAATTTATTGCATAAATAACACACAGATGCTTAACGAACCTTTTCAAAGACTTTAAAAGTGAATATTGGTTCCAAATATTAGGTATAGAAAATTAAAACTGTAATAAATTAAAACTATACTCAAATATTTGACATAAAAGCAGATCTTTACATAGGGTTTTACATGGGCGGTAATCAAACACGGTTATCGTGATAATTAGAATTTAAATGGTACAGTGGTTCCTCGTTTATCGTGGAGGTTTCGTTCTAAAAATAACCCGCAATAGGCGAAATCCGCGAAGTAGTCAGCTTTATTTTTAAAATTATTACACATGTTTTAAGGCTGTAAAACCCCTCACCACACACTTCATACACTTTTCTCAGACAGGCATTAACATTTTCTCACATGTCTCTCTTGTTTAAACACTTTCAAAGTTCAAACCTTTGTAGATTTAAAAAAATAAGTACAGTATTATAGAATGAAACCAAAGATTAAAACCTGTTTTCAGGCCCAAACATCTGTTTGAGAAATAAAAATACGAACATTTTCCAATAAATAAATATGATAGCTTTTAGAATTAACAACTTTAATTTTAATGATCAGCCTATGAGGTTGGACATAAGAAATTCTTAATAGTGACTCACACGTATCTCACAGTTCCTCTGACCTTATGTTATTTTCCTCCTTCTTTATGTAACGAACTGAAGATTCATTTATTCCGTAATGACGCCCTTCAGCTGCATAACTTCTACCTTCCTTCAGCATGTCCAGAAGTC
Source organism: Sphaeramia orbicularis (assembly GCF_902148855.1). Lineage (NCBI taxonomy): Eukaryota > Metazoa > Chordata > Actinopteri > Kurtiformes > Apogonidae > Sphaeramia > Sphaeramia orbicularis. Next base: position 55,279,515 of record NC_043962.1, read on the forward strand.
CAACTTTCTGTGCAATGGTTAGCGTTTTCCTCTGCCTTTTGGGTGCGATCGCAGGTGCCTTTGTCGGTGCAGAACGTTTCGTCGACATTGTGGGTTTTGTCGGAGAAAACTGTCAAACATACAACACTGCAGAGTCACAGTGCTGGAGATCGAACACTTATGTCAATTTGGCGAGAAGAACGCATTCTGTACTGTACAGGAGACACGACATGGAGGAGATGGACTGACAATGGCCTACAGTCCCTCAGCCAATCAGGATGCAGAGCACAATGCACATTCATATGCTGTAAAAAAAAAAAAAAAAGCATGCGAAATTGCACTAAAAAAATCTGTGATACAGCAAGTCCGCAAAAGGTGAACCACTATAGTGAGGGACAACAGTAATACTAACCGTTGGCAATTTTACCACGGTTTGTCATCATACTTTGTTACAATTGTTACATCCCTTGTTCATTCAGAGCGGCGCCCTCTGGTGGATCGATCACCAAACGCTCATTCCAGCACAACTGACACATGGAAGTATAAAGGCAGTGCCGTATTAAACAGTAAACTGAGCATAAATGGGCCTTTACTGGCATCCACACCCACTTATCATAGATGAATTGTATTGTTTGAACACAGGTGGTGCCAAGAAAATCATCCAGGCTCAAGTTGAAAACAGGAAATGCCAAAATAAATGATGGTGTGAAACAGTTCGTATGAGGATTCACCAGTTCAGAAAAACTGACGCTGAAAAACCTCCACCCAGGGTCACGTTTTCTAAACTGTAGCCATCAGATAGCTGTTTTATGACAATTTAAGAGTGGTTAATTAGAGAAATGAGGACGCTTATGATGAGTGGCAGCGTGCCGTGATGTCAGTCAAGCCTCAGGGAGATGACTTCAGTGATTAGGTAATAATGGGCTGGAGTCTCCATCGGTCACGGTGGATTGGACTACATTTACCAGGGGACCCGACCTGCGACATTCCATCACCAACACACACGCCTTGTCTGAAGAACACACCGTACACACACACACAAACACACACATATGTCCGTCTGCGGTAACCGGACACCTGCCGCCCTCAGCGCTGACTGACAGGCAGCAGCGGCGAGTCCGCGTCCAGCCCCGGCTCTTCCTAATTGGATTTGTGAGGCATCCTGCCGCAGGCCTCTAACAGCCTCTTGTTCGCCGCCTCGGGCCTGTTGTCGACCACTTCCTCCCTGCGCTGAGAGCTAGGGACCTTCTGAAAGGCATTTTTGGCTGCACACCCTGATTCCTTGGAGCTATTAGGCACTTGTAGATTTGGAGGGGTTTTGACAATCATGTCAGAACAACAGGACTTATGTTAGAAAAAAGAAAACAAAATGGAGGGCATTAAAAGGGCCGCAAGACAAGGGAATTAAAATAGACAGACTGTAAATGTACTTCATTCATGACTGAAAAAAGCAATATATTTAATTTTATTTTGTGCGTTCCCTCTGTTAAAAACCAGTAAAATGGACGAAGGATAACACACATGGCATACCTACGCCTAAAATGGGCCGCCTGGACTTTTTTTTTTTTCTTATTTCGACTAAAAGGTTGGAAAATATGTTATGAGTGAGTCCTTTTGCCCATTTTTCCAGACTGTTTTTTTTCCCCAGATCTTTCAAAATGTAGCAAACAATTTACTGCATGTTATAATTCTGCTTAAACAGCTTCTTCTCCAGCTTCTAGTACAAACATGAGTGAAATTATAGTAATGACCCAATAAAACCTATGAAGCACAACATCTCAGGTTTCAGAAACTGTTGGAATTTTTCCAGTTACACAAACAGTGAAAGACTTACATCCATCCAAACTGCATATGCACTGGGTGTGTCAGCAATGACGCGTCAGGTTTTAAAGAGTTACAAACCCACATAAACAGTCACTGGCGACTAAAATTATCTGTTTATCTAAAATGTTTAATAACCTCTGAACCACTAAACCAGGGGTCGGCAACCTGCGGCTCTGGAGCCGCATGAGGCTCTTCCTCCTCCTTGCAGTGGCTCCTCCCTTTACTGCGGTCAAGCCAGCCGCTAGCGTTTTTCTTGTGCGCTACTTATTCGACAATTACGGTAGATGAGCTGCATGGAGCGAATGTGCCTTCCAGACAACAGTAAGGGCTCATTTCTGCTCTACGTTAAAGACGCAGACGGATACAGACGGAGGGTTCTGTCCGTCCTTTGGATATTACTCACATAATTCTGTCCATTTTCCGGGAGAATATGGAGTAGTACAACTGGGAACTGCGGAGGCAGTGTTGAGTGTTGAAGAGAATAATTTTCATAAATAGCGATACTTTTCATAGAGCAACTGAATGAGTATAAGTACTGTGTACTTTTGGGATAATCCTACAACAGATTCCATTCCAAGCTACAAAAGTGTTTGTTTTCGTCTGAAATAGGCTTTAAGACTAAATTCAATGATGAATAAAATTATGATTTCCAATAAATACCCCATGAATTTTTTCTAATTGGTATTAGTACTTCAAATACTATTAGCAAAAATACTATGAACTACTTTTACTGTGTACTTTTGAAGTAATCATACTCAAAAATCCCTTCCAAGCTCCAAAAATGTTTGTTTTTTCATCTGAAATAGGCTTTAAGACTAAATTCAATAATGAATACTTTTTTTTTTTCCAATGAGTACCTCATGTATGTAGTATTTTTGGTATTAGTACTTCATATACTAGTAGCACAAATACTATGAAATACTTTTACTCTGTACTTTTAGAGTAATCATACTCCAGAATCCATTCCACACTCCACTTCTGTTTGTTGTATTCAGTGGTTGTAACAGATAAAATGTAAAAAAGATTAAAACTTTTAAAAGTTTATAAGCTCTGTTATTTTTTGCGGCTCCAGACTATTTTTTCTGGCGGAAGAGGGGGCAAAATGGCTCTGACTGATAATAAAGGTTGCAGACCCCTGGACTAAACCTTTCAATCCATGTCAATATTTGTTGTAAAATACAGTTCTTCATCTGTTCATGTTCATCAGATATGACCCATTTGGATGTTCAGAGGCTCCGTAGTTACCATGGAAACACTGTCATCTTCTACAGCATTGATTCACCAGTAAAACCCATGGAGTTGGATGAATGACAGTGGATGGAGACTTATTTTATGTTCAGTTAATGATATCTTTGCTGAAAAAAATCCCTTTTTCTTCAGTTTCCTCTGTTTCTGACATAATTAACCTCAACTTTCATTTGATCTTTTATGTACATCTACATGATCAGTAAATGAAATGAAATACAAGAAAATGCAGGATTTTTACTGAAAAAAATGGAAAATACAGAAGATAAGATTATAATAAAGTGAGTTAAGCAAGGTTAAAGAGAGAAAAAAAAAAATCACTGGGAACTGCCCCAAAAGTAGCACTGGATTTTTACGGGGTAAGAAACAGATTCACACATTGCAAACAAAATAAGTTACGACTAAGGAAAATGTTTCATTGTATGAGGATAATATGAAAAAACCTTTTTGTTTAAAAAAAAAAACAAAACTAACTACTACCAATTATTCACTGATTTCCACTTAAACATGTGAGTGCAGATCAGGTTTATCCAGAACAGTAAAATGACAGTTATGGTATGAGTTACAGTTCAAATACAGACACGGATGGCGTTCAATGTAGTTGACATGGCGTTAATTCAAAATTTATTCCAATATAAAATAAATATGTGGAATTTTTACCAATGATATTAATCCTTAGATGTTACTTGATGCTGTATATTTTTTCTACCTTTAGAGGTGTCCTGCTATAGAAAGATTTACAAGATATTCCTGGATGTTCACCATTTTTGACTTCCTGTCGGCCATCTTGGTTATGATTTTTTTTTTAAATGCACTTCCCAAAACTGGACAATAGGTGTCAGTGTATGGGATGACGCACAAGTGTCCACTGTGTTGGCTGATATGGAACTAAAACAACACCCATGAACATACAAAAGAGAACCGCTTCTGAAACGCTGTCCGCTGTAGTGACCACTACACATGAAAGGGTTAAATAACTGTTATAGTTGTAGAAAAACTACCTTGGTCAGTAATATGACAAGTACAAATACTACTCTGAAAAAACCATGTACTACAGGTAATGTCTCTGCGTTCAAATCTGACTTCATAACCTCCTTAACAGCAGCTAGTGACCAAAACCATCTACTGATATAACTGTTTCATACCTGTTCATCCACTAATCCTATCTATACATGTCAATAATTGGTGTAAAATACAGTTCTTCATCTTTTCACGGTCATCAGATATGACCCATTTGGACGTTCAGAGGCTCCGTAGTTACCATGGAAACACCGTCATCTTCTACAACATTGATTCACCAGTAAAACCCATGGAGTTGGATCAGTGACAGTGGATGGACACACTGGGTTTATGTTCAGTTAATGACAGATTGGACTGAAAATGTGAGTTTTTCTTCAGTTTTCTCTGTTTTTGCTATAATACCCCTCAAATGTAATCTCTGCATGATGATTAACGTATATGATCAGTGACTGAATATAGGAAAATACCTGATTTTCACTGAAAATGCAAAACAGAGAGGATAATATTCTGATAAATGATCATAAATCATATAAGAAAGGTTAAATACAGAGGAAAATTTCTATTGAAACTGCCACAAAAATCACACTGGGTCGTTATGGGTTAAAATTCCACAATAGTGTGGACGCTTGGTGCAGTGAAACATATGAGTTAAATGAGTGTCAGTGAGGAGTGTGGACATAGTCATAGAGTAACTGCTAACTTCTACAACACTGATTGTACGTGCCTGTTTTTATGTTTGGTTAATGATATATTTTGCTAAAAAAAAAAAAAAAAAAGTACTTTTGCTTAATTTTTTCTGCTTTGATTAAATATCCATTGAATTCACTCTGAGCTTTTATGAACATCTACATGATCAATAAATTAAATACACAACATAATGTGAAACATGCAAAATTCAGAGGATAATACTAAAATCAATAAATCACTGAGGAATAAGATGGCGTCTTAGGGCCACAGAAGGAAATAACATAATGTTCTGCACACTTTTAATTCCCCTCGGCCAAATATAGTGTAAGACTGATGAAAGTTTCTGCGCTATCATTTAGATTAGATTGTCTTTGTGTAAAACTTATTACATACATATTTATATTTGAAAGTACTCAGATATTAGAACTGCATAAGGACATTGGACCTGGAGGAAGTAGGTCAAAGGTCACCTATTTTCAATATTCTTCTGCTCCAGGACAAGATGCATCCACAGGATAAATGTGGTGCAGATATGTAAGTAAGTAAGTAAGTAAGTAAGTAAAGCTTTATTTATGTAGCACTTTTTAAAACAACATGTTACAAAGTGCATCACATAAAGGAGAGATAGATAAGAACAAATAAATCAAATCTAATCTAATTTTATTTATATAGCGCCAAAAGTTATCTCATGACACTCTATATATATTGTTGGTCAAAACCAGACTAAGCCAATTTACAGAAACCAACAGAATCCTCCAGGAGCAAACACTAGTGAGTGGTGACAGTGGAAGGAAAACTTCCATTTAACAGCAGAAACCTGGAGCAGAGCCAGACTCCTGGAGGATGGTGGTCTGCCTGGACCAGTTGGGGTTAAAGAGAGAGAGTAAAGGAAGAGAAAAGAGAGAGTGATAGAGAGAGACTGGGGGAGAGGGGGAGAAGGGGGGAGGTAGGGGGAGACACATGGATGCAGTTGATGCACAGATAACTGAACTAGAACATCTATGGAACAGTATAATAAACACTATCACAACTATATGGATAAGTGAGTAATGACGACAAAGGTGGAGAGAGGCAGGACCACAGCAGCAGGTCCAGAGATGATCCTGGGAAAACCTGTGAGGCGATAAAGCACAGAGACTCCAGGGAAGAAGTCAAGTCAGTAACATGTATTCACTGGGGCGTAAACAGAAGAGAGAATTAAGAGAGAAAAAGTAAGGGAGAAAGAGGAGCAGAGAGGAGGTAATAGAGGAAGAAAGACAAGAATGAGAAAACCATTTCAACATGCAGATACAGACTTCCTGATTTAATGAAATGCTTGTTTATAAAAGTGAGTTTTTAAAAGTCGCTTGAAGGTGTCTGTAGAATCTGATGATCTGATGTGATGGGGAAGACTATTCCAGAGGGGTGGGGCCAGAATTGCAAAACCACAAAATCCTCTTTTGTTGAGAAGTTTGAGCGGGGGATGGATAGGAGGTGAAGGTTTGATGAACGGAGTGGTCGTGAGGGTGAGTAGGAAACTAGGAGGTCAGAAATGGAACTGGGGGCGAGGTTGTGCAGGGCTTTAAAAGGGATTAGGAGTATTTTGAAGTGGATGCAGAATTTTATTGGAAGCCAATGTAGGGATGCGAATACTGGAGTGATGTGGGACCGACGACTGGTGCGTGTTCACAACCTGGCGGCTGAATTTTGAACTAACTGTAGACGATTAAGGGAGGACTGGCTGAGGCAGGTGAAGAGTGAGTGTCAGTGGTCTAGACAGGAGAAAATGAAGGTGTGGATGAGGAGCTGGAGGTCAGAAGGGGAGAGGGTGTGTCTGATTTTGGCAATATTTCTGGGTTGGAGGAAACAGGACTGGATGAGCTATTTCATATGGCAATATGTCAATGCATTCATCAGATAATGTGATTATGTCCTTGAATGGACAGACAGACGGACGGACAGACGACAAAACCATTACAACAAACAAATATTAAAACACTTGTCACAACGAGAATAAAGTCGTAAAATATTGAGATAAAACCCATACTTGTTTGAGGATACAGCTGAATACAAAAAGAGTCACAATTTTCCAAGAATAAAATCGTAGTTTAAAAAAAACGTATAATTTAATGAAAAATAATGTTGATCAAAGTCAGAATATTTCGAGAATATTTTCAGAATAAAGTCATAATATTATGAGAATAAAGTCATAATAAAAAAATAAAATCATAATTTATGGAATATAATATCATACTTTTATAAGATTAAAGTTATAATATTTTGAAAATAAATTTGCAATAGTGCGATAAAAAGTCTGAGTTTAGAAATTGTAAGCCTTAAGCCTTGTTGATGACAGAGTTTCCGGTTACACAAGCGATGCAGCAGCTTTCACTTCTGTTGGAGCGGACGACTACTGCTAATGTGTTGATGGTGGGCGGGGCTAATAGGCTCAGTGTTTGGTCTTTGTGCGCAAACTCCAAATGAAAGTAGAACCTCACAAAATGTTACAAGTTCTCCATTATGGGTGGGAACAACTTTATTCTCGTAATTATGATAGTTTTTCCCACCTGTTTGTAAATTACGACTTTATTCTCGCAATATTATGACTATTCTCAAAATATGACGACTTTAATTTCATAAAAGTACAACAATATTTTCCTTCAATTATGAGGTTGTTTTTTTTTAAACTACAACTTTATTCTCATAATATTATGTCTTTATTCCTGAAATATTATGACTACTCTTTGTCACAAGGGTGGAAAGGAGTAGACTCAAATGCCCGGTGCTGAAGACAAAAAATGGGTTTATTAAACACAAATCACAAATCAGAACTTAAACATGAAAAAACAAAAACCTGAGTTGTAGTCAGAGTCTGAGTGGGTTAATGTCCAGGTTATGGAGCGGGTGGAGAAGATAATGGACCAGCGCCGCACGACTGCAGCACCTAGCCTTAAATAGGCTAAATGATGACGTGCTGCAGCCGTGCAGCGCACAGCAGGCGGGTCTGATAATGGATGAAGTGGAGAGGGAGGAGCTGGCGGTCACACCGGTGCAGACCGTAACATTCTTGTAAAATTCTTTTTGTGTTTGACTTTATTCTCATAAAATGACGGGTTTTATCTCAATATTTTATCTCAATATTTTACAACTTTATTCTCATAGTGGTAAGTGCTTTTATTTTCTTATGTGGCCCTAATACGCCGTCGTAAAGGAAAGGTTAGATGTACAGACTAAAGAATTTGGAAGTCACCACAAAAATAGTTCAAGGTCTTTAGGAGTTTTCCCTTGTATATGTGTATATGTTGCATATATTTGTTCTATTTGTGACACAGAGTTGGCCTTTTGTATATTTTCAGTATTTCTTGTATAATGTCACTATTTTTCAGTATATATATTCAGTGTTATTTTGTGTGACAGTTTTTATATTCTGTCTTTCTTTTTGCACTTTTAGAATCTGCTTCATACAGAACAGAACAGAACAGAGCTGTGAAACTGATCGTGATTGTTCCTGTAACAGTGACAATAAAGGTTTATTCTGTTGAAAGTGTCTGTGTAGGTTCTCATTCTCGTCCAGGTCGCCGTTCTTCTTGGTAGGTCTTCTTGGTTCAACTGGACTAGTTTGGCTCTTTTAAAAACATTTTTGAAGTTTCCTCTCCTGCGCTGGGACTGTCCAAAGCCCAAAGTGACTCCATAGCTTTTTGTCCACTATTGGCCTGTCGTATGATTCTCTTTAAGTGGAAGGAACCTCTGCCACCCACTTTTGTACAATGGGTGCATGATTTACTTTTCTTTTTAAAGTTGGAAAAGATTAAGTTTTCCGTTCATGGACAAATTAATTTGTTTTATCAACAATGGAATCCTTTTTTCTCTACAGTCAACAAGAGTGTCCTGCTGTCTCTTATGTCCTCTTGATGGAGACATGTGTTGTTAGTATACATTATATTAACTCTTAATCAGCCCTGAATATTGTAAAGAAGAGTTGATAACATTATTTATCTTGTGTTTTTTTGTTGTTGTTGTTGTTTTTTTTTTTGTTTGTTTGTTTTTTTTGGGGGGGGTTAATAGGTTTGTAGGTTTGTCGTATAATTTGTTTGTATGTATTGTGTCTGTGTGGTTTCTTATGTATAAGTACATGTTTATGTAAATGCATAATTTGAAATAATAAAAAAAAGTTATAAAAAAAAACAAAAACATTTCATCTCTCATCCAAGAGACGTCTTCAGTTCTGATAACCAGTGGGGGAACTCACTCTGAAAAAATGTTGAAATTGCAGATTCTTTCTTGGACCGTCACAGTTTTACCTTTCATTCATATAGTAATTTAATGATGGGAATTACAGTTCTTTTTGGAGAGTCGGTTCTTTTGGCTCTTCTTCAGTTCTAATAACTGGTGGGGGAAACTGGACTTGACTGTTCAGTAATATGAAAAGTCTCTTGGATGAGAGACAAAACATTTTCAAAGGAACTAAACTAGTCCAGCTGAACCCAGAAGAACCTCCAAGAAGATTCTGTTTAAAAGTGGAAGACATCAGTGTAAGGTGTTAGTGACTTCTGATTTTTTCAGATCGACTGATTTGTCAATAAAGTCGTAGTCGAGTCGACTTGTCGTATGATGACATCATCACATTGACAGCGGAAGAACAACAGACACACAGAAGTTCAACAATGAGCAACTTGTACTGAAGTTCACTGTAACATTAACAATGTTCAGTAAAGAGCAGAATACAAAACTAAGACCCAAGCATCAACAGTCCTTCTCAGACATTTAACCAAAACAGAACAGAGGCTAACACCTGGAATTTTCTTTTAAATTTAACTGAACAACATAAAGTGGGAAAAGGTTCAGACAGTGGCACAAAAGACGCACAGCATGTTAGAGAAAAAAGCGCACTGTCTAAATGAAAGAAATGAACAGAATAATCCAAACACACTGGCTGTTCAAATTATTCTTCAGTCTTGGTGGTGCTTCCATGGTTCACAGAACATCACTGAGACCAGAGTTTTTCTAGATCACAGTCAGTTTAGTTCCTACTCTGAGTCGTCTTCTTCCTTCAGGCTTGGCCTTGCACTAGTGATGCACAGGGTCGTTTTTTTTTTTTTAATATATCACTCTGTGAAATTTTTTGACCTGCCCCACAAATAAAGTGACATTTTTTGGACCCGCACCAACCTGAGCCAGGTCCACTGATCTGTGCACCACTACCACTCACTGCACTCCATGTTTTCATGTACACTGTACAAAAAAAAAAAACCTAAAAAAATACAATATTATTCCAGCGGCAGGGGTGCCAAAAAATACTGTTGAACAGCGGAAAATAACCATCTCATAAAAATATGGTAATTTTCCATAATTAAAATACAGTTTTTTGCCCTAACTTTACATGAGGTTTTGCATTGTTTTTGTTTTTTTTTTTACTTTTAATGTTTAATAAAAAATATTTACTTATATTAAAACAATCAAATTACATATATATATATATATATATATATATATATATATATATATATATATATATATATATAATTTTCAATGAGACTCAGTTGTACAATCCACTGATAAAAACTGTATTTGGACAGTTTATCAGTGCTTATACATATATGTTATACATTCACAAAAATACATTTATTCAACATTTTTGTTGTGAAACCTCCTGTAATTACACAAAATATTTGTCAATTAACAAACAAGTCTGGTTAAACTGACAGAACAAATATTTCTTTTACGGTTAATTGTCAGTAATTTTATCTGGTTTTATTTTATTTTTTTTACAGTATTAAACTTTAAATTAACAGTTTAATCTCATAAATAGAAAAGAAATATTTGTGAAGTTATGATACATTTGCAAATGTATTTTAACTGTATTTTTCTGTGAAAAAAAATCTTTTGAAAAAAGGAATTTTTATGGTTATTCTCAGTTACAGTTTTTTTTTTTTTCATGTTATTTTACATTTGACATGTAAAATCACAGTCTATTTTTGTCATTTCATTAATATTTTTCTGTATCTTAAAAATATAGGAAAAATCTGTAAAATAAATGGTAAAAATTCTGTTAAATTACAGATTTTTTTTACAGTGTAGAAAGATGAGAGTATCGACATGCGCTGAATGACGACTCGCGCGCTGTCGGGTGATGGAAGGGAGAGAGAGAATAACACATGACTAGTCGACTCCTCCAAAGTCACGTCGACTTGTGCCACAGATGTTGACGCGTTGACAAACCGACTTTTTAGTTAATGCCCTAGTGTATGGACAGCAACATGAAAATGATCCAAACCCTGGTGGGAGTGGTTCCATCCAGGATGATGACGTCTCCATCCATAGGCCCATCAAGAGTTGAATTTGTTTAATAACGTGTGACTCACACGCTTTTGTCTTCACATTTGCCACATCTCTACACCTATGGGAGATTCTGCCCCCCCCCACTGTCACTAAAGCAGCCGATGAGGGAATATGCTTTGTTGGAATGGTGTGTATGACTCTTACAGTGCCCACAGACCAAGGCTATTATCGTTAACGAAAACTAACGAAATGACGAAAACTAGAATTGAAAAAATATTTTCGTTAACTGACAAAAAATAAAAACTATAATTAAAAGAAAAAACAATAACTAACTGAAACTGTATTGTGTGTTTAGAAAACTAACTAAAACATATAAAAATTATGGATAAAATTCCCTTCGTTTTTGTCTTCACCAATGTCGGACTGATACAAAATTGATTTCTTTCACTCTAGCAGTTTTAGCCAGTGCCACCATAAGACACTTCACAGTCCATCACTTGTGGTTTCCAGTCGTCTTCTGGTCCCCACTCTACCTGGAAACGTGGAGACTAAAGCTGGGAGAAAGCAGCAGAGTCCTGTCTGGGATTTATTTGAATATGAAGAGTAAAGATATGACAAAACTAAAATTATTACTAAACTAAACTAAAACTAAGCATTTAGAAAAAAAATAAAACTAATAAAAACTATCAAACCTGCTCAAAAAATGAATTAAAACTAACGGAAATAGAGAAAAAAAAGTCCAAACTAAATAAAACTAAACTAGAATGAAAAATCCAAAACTATTAGAACCTTGCCACAGACTGAGTCCTCACCCAGTTCAGGACAGACCAAGACTATACTGAGACACATCTGTATATGAATCCGTGTCCATTACTTGATTTTCATTACATTTAACATTTCAGAGTCAAATCACGAACCGATTTCAGACGAAGCAGCAGACGGAGCCTCGCTGAGCCGTCCTTTCAACTTGTGTGGAAAGTGCAGATGTCAGAGTTAAACTGTGAAGTCTAGAGTGTTGAAAGGAAGAGTAAAACCAGACTCATGATACACAGTAAAACATATTTTTTCTGCAGTATTGTCATCACTTTCAGTGTGTGTTCAGTGCAGGAAGAGTCGGTAAAACGGGTTTGTAAGGGAAGTGACTGCAAGGAAAACCAGAGCACAACAAGACCCCCTAGGTCTGAAAAAAAGCTGAAATTGCAGATTCTGTCTCAGACCGTCACAGTTTTACCTTTTATTTTTATGAATTAGCGATGCGAATTCCACTTCTTTTCGTAGAGTCGGTTCTTTTGGCTCGGGCACACAAACACCACTACACATTTTGATTAATCATGTGCTGCTTTAACAGAAAAAACAGCCGGCTCACACGGTTTTGGATTTTTCATTATAGTTTAGTTTTATTTAGTTTTGACTTTTTTCTCTAATTCAGTTAGTTTTAATTCATTTTTAGAGCAGGTTTGCTTGTTTTTATTAGTTTTCATTTTTTTCTAAATGCTTAGTTTATTTTAGTTTTAGTATTCATTTTAGTTTTGTCGTATCTTTTCTCTTCTTCTCTGTCGTATTCACATAAATCCCAGACAGGACTCTGCTGCTTTCTCCCAACTTTAGTCTCCATGTTTCCAGGTAGAGTGGGGACCAGAAACTGACTCTAAACAACAAGTGACAAGAAGTGCCGGACCATGAAGTACCCTATGATGCCACTAGCTAAAATTGGTAGAGCAAAATAACTCGCTTTCGTATCAATCCGACATTGACAAAGACGAATATGAAGGGAATTTTATCCATAATTTTTAGAAGTTTTAGTTAGTTTTGTAAACACACAATACAGTTTCAGTTAGTTATCATTTTTTTTCTTTTAATTAGAGTTTTTCTTTATTTCAGTTAACGAAAATATTTTTTCAATTCTAGTTTTCATCATTTCGTTAGTTTTCCTTCATGATAATAACCTTGCTTTGGACTCGTTGTTGACACCTTTTCTGCCATAATGTTCCTAACGTAGTGTCTACCATATTTTAATTTAGAATGCTAGCTAATATTGCTAACCAAACTCTGGCTCTGGCTTCATTTCCTGTACAAGTGCTCCAAGCCTCTGAGAATGCACGATTCATGCACAAAGAAGGGTTCGCACAGAGGGGGGAGGGACAAATGGCAGTTAAGTTTGACACACAAATCACCATTCAATCCTTTCGATGGGTCGGTTAAAATGATCGGATGGTGTTTTTTCAGTCCTGTCCGTTCCACAGGCGACTACAGTTTTTTAGTTTTGTGTTAGAGCATTTAATTAATCGGTTGCAATCAGGGTGCGAAGGGGATTTTAAGCAATATAGTAAAAAAAATGGCTCTAGGAAAACATCTACTCTGCCTTTAATGCGACTTCTACCAGTTTTGAGTATGAACTGAATGCGACCCTGAAGTGACCCACATGTGCAAAGAGGTCCTGACAGAATACATGACCATGCAGGCACACACTGTGTTTACGGAAGGAAATATGGAGGTGTCTTGTCCCAACGCAGAATTGTGACGTTTGTCGCTTTTCAATGATGTAAAGGTCGGATAAATGCGACCTGGCCCTTCAGACTGCAGTCGCGTTTCAAAATATCAGATACGTATCAGATTTCGGACCACATATGAAAGTGGTCTGGGTCGGATTAGAAAAAAATCAGATTAGTGCTGTTCAAAGTGTCTTTAACAGATCGGATACAGGCGGGGGGCCATTTGTCAATAAAACAGAAGGGGGGATATATGTATTTTTTTTTGTCAGACTTGGGGTTGGGGGGTGGGGGCAGCAGTTATATACATGGGGGTGCTATCCATAACTAACGTAACTAACGCTGGCGTGAAATGAAATTTAAACTTTAAACTTTTAAACATACATGGACGTCCAACTCCAGGGTTCTGTTCCTCTATTATATTCTACAGCAGATCTTACACGACATTTTCACAACTTCTAACCTGTATCTACTGGATCCACAAATGCTGGGCCCATGAATTTGTCACGTTTACCCCCCCCCCCCCTTTACGGCACCCCAGTGCAATGGGGAGCTTTGCGAATTCTGAGACTGCCGACAGTTCGGTTCAGGTGAACGTTAATGCCAGTCATGTAGAAAACTGTCACAACCTGCTGTTATTTACATTGGTTGGTTGTCCCCCCCCTTGAGGATGAAATTCATTAAGCAGAAGCAGGAATATAACCCCCCCCTCCCCAACAATTTGCCCCCTGGATACAGATTATAGACTTTTACAGATTACAGATTTCTTTATTGTCATTTGACAGCACAGTGGACATACAGCACAGAGGACATCAAACGAGATTTCGATCGATGATTAGGGACCGCTGCAACTGGTGCGCCACCACAGAACCCTTTTCTTCAAAATTTGCAGTGAAGAACAAGATAATGCAAAGCACAAATATAAGACATCATACAGGTCACATATGGGCAAAATAATCTGATTTGGGCCACTTTTGTCTACAGTCTGAATGCAGCTTCAGTACATTTCACAATAACTGACACAATAACGCACAAATATTAAATGTAAATGCATGATGTGAAGAACTCAGGAAAACCCATGATCGGTTTGTAGCTGGAGTCTCCTCTGTCCAACTTGTTTTGAGTTTTATTCCAAAGAAAGCCTCCAACCAACTAACATATGTGAATTCACAGTTCATGGAGTTTCCTAGAATCTAACAAAAGAGTTTTATTAAATGACCTCTGAAGGAACACGAATCAGTCCAGGATTATGACATGAGCCCCGGAGAGAGATTAGGAGAAATAACTCCACTCTGAGAGGACAAAAAACAGGGGGAATGATGGAGTGGTTGTGAGCTGTTCAGTCCTTTCCAGAGAAGAAGAAGAAGAAGAAGTAGTAGGACATCAGTGTTGAGTGATGAGAAGAACAACAGTGGGCAGACAGCAAGTGTAGATCTGTGCTGTGGAACATACGTGACCGCCCACTCCATTTGTCAGCCCCCGCTGCCGCCGCCGCAGGAGCGTTTGATCTGGCTCTGTTTCTTTAAGTCAACAGTCGTGTGTGTGCAGGATGAACGGACGGATGGACGCGCCGACTCGTCCTCCCCCGCCTGAGGTAGAGCGGGAAGTAGGGAGGCAGCGGAGGCAGGGGAGGGAGGGGAGGCAGGGGAGGGAGGCTCTTATATTAATGGCTGTGGTTAACCCGAGGGGGTCAAACCCATTGGAGCTGTTGATGGATCTGGTCTGCAGGAGCGCTCTCTGAATCTGGATCATACACACGAGAAGAACGCACACACCCGTCCACATGTGCACAGGCCTGGTGTACGACCATCCGTCACCGATGGAGGAGGAGGAGGAGGAGGAGGAGGAGGGAATCCGACATGATGGAAGAGGAAGACCAGCACATTGGAGCTTCAGTCACAGAGGATATCACAGGCATTTGTCAACAGTTACAACTTATTTTAGATATTTAATATTATTATAAATGTTCCACTTCTGGCTTTAGCTTTCCTTTATTTATCACTTAATGCAGAAACGTGCTTCTCTATTGAACTCTCTTCGTATCCGGTGTCAGTTCGAGCCCAGTGTTGGTGAAGCTGCTTCAGAAGTACAACTTCCAACGACTTCACACAGAAAGAATGTGAACAACAGCAGAGCTCAAATCCAGTCGCACAGTTCAGTTATAGGAGCCAGTGGTGCCACATCTGCACACTTATTAATCTGCATTTTTGAAGATGATCATATCTATATTATAAAAGCCAAGTGGCCTCTGTGTGTGTGTGTGTGTGTGCACGTGTGTGTGTGTGTCCGGGAATTCACACTAAATCTGTACAGAGCTGACTGTTGCAGTTTGTCATACTTATGTATCTTTGGTCAAGGAAAACGGTAGTGAAAATGGGAAGTTGATAGGATCAAAATTTTGGGAGATATTAGTAATTTTGAATACGATATCCTTACACTCACGTTGTTATGGCCAGAATGCTTTGGCGGTGACTGCTGGACAAATGCGGTACAACATGCATGAATACACAACAGCATAAAAACTAGCACATCTAGAACCTGTGGATCCCCATGGGTCAACGCGATAATATTGGTCCAGTTCACATTGTACAAATTGTGTTTATATATATATATATATATATATATATATATATATATATATATATATATATATATACATATATATATGAGAAGACTTGGAGTTGCAAGTTTGATCAGTTCATAACACCTTCTTCCAGTCTTCAGTAGCAAAGTTATTATCATTAAGGAAAACTAACGAAGTGACAGAAATTAGAATTGAAAAACATTTTTGTTAACTGAAATAAATAAAAACTATAATTAAAAGAAAAAAAACAATAGCTAACTGAAACTGTATTGTGTGCTAAACTAAAACATAAAAATTATGGATAAAATTCCATTAGTTTTTGTCTTTGTCAATGTCGGATAGATATGAAATCAAATTTGACGGCGAAGAAGAGAAAAGATGTAAAAAAAAAACTAAAACTAAACGAAAACTAAGCATTTAGAAAAACACAAAAACTAATAAAAACTAGCAAACCTGCTCTAAAAACTAATTCAAACTAACTGAATTAGAGAAAAAAAGTCAAAACTAAATAAAACTAAACTATAATGAAGAATCCAAAACTATTAGAACCTTGTTCAGTAGTTCCACTGCTGCTGTTTCATGGTCCAGACAAGCCTCTGTTTCTGATTCTGAAGTCTCAGCAGTGGCTTCAGCTGCAACTGGACCCATCAGACCTGCACCTGTTCACTCTGTTCAGTGTAAACTCATCTGTTCAGTCCAGTGTTCCCAGTGTAAACTCATCTGTTCACTCTGTTCAGTGTAAACTCATCTGTTCAGTCCAGTGTTCCCAGTGTAACTATCTGTTCACTCTGTTCTTCAGTTGAAACTCATCTGTTCAGTCTGTTCAGTGTAAACTCATCTGTTCAGCTCTGTTCAGTGTAAACTCATCTGTTCACTCTGTTCAGTGTAAACTCATCTGTTCAGTCTGTTCAGTGTAAACTCATCTGTTCACGTCTGTTTCAGTGTAAACTCATCTGTTCAGTCTGTTCAGTGTAAACTCATCTGTTCACTCTGTTCAGTGTAAACTCATCTGATCTGTTCACTCTGTTCAGTGTAAACTCATCTGTTCAGTCTTTTCAGTGTAAACTCATCTGTTCACTCTGTTCAGTGTAAACTCATCTGTTAGTCTGTTCAGTGTAAACTCATCTGTTCACTCTGTTCAGTGTAAACTCATCTGTTCAGTCTTTTCAGTGTAAACTCATCTGTTCAGTCTGTTCAGTGTAAACTCCTCCTCTCTTCCTCCTCCTTCTCTTCTCTCTTCTTTCAGCTGTTGTCCTGTCAGTCTCCTCTCCTCCTCCTCTATGACCTCCTCTCTTCCTCCTCTTCTCTCTTCTCTCTTCTTCAGCTGTTGCCCTGTCAGTCTCCTCTCCTCCTCCTCTATGACCTCCTCTCTTCCTCCTCCTCTATCTTCTCTCTTCTTTCAGCTGTTGTCCTGTCAGTCTCCTCTCCTCCTCCTCTATGACCTCCTCTTTCTCCTCTTCTCTCTTCTCTCTTCTTTCAGCTGTTGTCCTGTCAGTCTCCTCTCCTCCTCCTCTATGACCTCCTACTCTTCCTCCTCCTCTCTCTTCTCTCTTCTTTCAGCTGTTGTCCTGTCAGTCTCCTCTCACTCCAGCTGTTTTCTGTCCTAAACTCTTCTTCTTCTTCTGTTGTGTCTGTGCTTCTTCCAGACCTCTTCTGTCTACATTTCCAGTCCAGTTTCAGTGCCTTTGGATGCTGAAGGAAACTGGACTGACTGACACCTGGACTTTCTTGGACATTTCTCTGGAGGACACACCTCCATTTTTCACTCTTCTGATGCTCTGTCTCTCTTCTATCGTTAATTGTCTTTTCCTCTTTTCCATTTTTACAGTACCACACTCCTTTCTTCAGTCCAGTCCTGTTCCAGTTCTGCTCCATGGCTCTGGTACCACAGTGTGTTCCACACTCCTGTTCTGCAGACACAGGGGGTGGATGGCATTCACAAACATTGGGACACCTGCAGGAATTGAACCACCAACTTTCCAGACTTGATCAACCTCCACTGCTGCAGAACTGCTTTAAGTTGTTAACCCATTTCTTGTTCTCCTTTTTGTATAATTCTGAAATGTACATTATCTTTCAGTTTTGTTAAACCTTAGCTTTTTTTTTTTTTTTTTCTTAACCTCTGGCAGTTCACCACTTACCTTTGTACCATTTCCAGCTGTTCATTGGACTGGAACTGCTGGAATTTCAATACAAAACTGGAAACATTGGGGTGTTCTAAAACTTTTGACCGGTAGTGTGTACATATTTGCGTGTTTGTGTGTACATTTTGAGCTTTATATATATTTGTAGTTTTGATAATTTCTTTCCTGCTGCTTTTGCACTGAACACCTGTAACACACAATGATTTTCCCTGGGATTAATGAAGTATAAAAAATAATCCAGTATTCTGACTCTGATCCACTGACTGTCCTAAAAGTTGTTAGAAGTTGTAAAATGACATCATGAGGAATAACACTGTGGGGCAGACACATTTTAGGTGCATGAGTCCGACGCCCCTCAGGTCTCTGCTGCTGAGGGTTCGGTCTGTGTGTCGGCGACAGCGTCTGAGACCCGAGGAGGCGTCTTCATGTGACATAAACAGAAGAAACTTTTTAGTTTACGTTGGATTTATTTTGTGGCGATCAGTTTTAAAGCATATAGTATGTGGGAAATCAGGTTCTACAGCAGACCTTCACAATGTGAGTACACCATTGTACCAGTAATCTATTTACTGTGGTACTGAGTATTTTTGTCTAGAAATATGAGTGTAAATCCACAGTCTGAGTGAAGTTCATACTCACCACCACTGGGCAGCTCTGAGCTCACACACGCTCTGAGAAACAGCAGCTTTGGAATGAAAGGAGTGCAGAAGGTGAAGAGAATGAAGCCAAAAAGAACGAATGAAGGAAAGAGAAAGGAAGAGAGAGAGAACAGCCGAAACTGTAGAGAAGAGATTCTCCTTCCAAACTATAATCCACTTCCTCCTCCTTCTCCTCCTCCTTCTCCTCCTCCTTCTCCTCCTCCTTCTCCTCCTCCTTCTCCTCCTCCTCCTCCTCTTCCTCCTCTTCCTCCTCCTCCTCCTCCTCCTCCCTCTCCTCCTCTTCTCTTCTTCCTCCTCCTCTTCCTCCTCTTCCTTCTCCTTCTCCTCTTCCTCCTCCTCCTCCTCCTTCTCCTTCTCCTTCTCCTCCTCCTCCTCCTCCTCCTCCTGCACAGACAACATTTGACTCATTGAACAAAAATATAACAAAAGAACTTGATATTTCCATATTAAACTGACCTTCTCAGAACACCAGGAGCAGGAGCTGGTCTTCATTTAGCTCTTTACATAGTTTCCGTTTTTGTTGTAAATACAAGGAAATCCTTACGACTGGTAAGTCCACGTCCACGAGGAAACAAACAGGATTGGAAAGTAGAGCATCTGACACAGGTTCAAACCATAATGAAATAAAACCCACTGCCCCCCCCCACACACACACACACACACTCTGATCTGAGAGCACAAAAGGATGAGGTCAGAGAGGAAAGAAGAAGAAGGAGAAAGGAAGAAGGAGAAGAAGAAGAAGAAGGAAAGAGGAGAAGAAGGAGGAGAAGAAGGAGGAGAAGAAGAACAGGAAGGAGAGAAGAAGAAGGAGAAGGAGGAGAAGAAGAAGGAGAAGAAGAAGAAGAAGGAAAGAAGGAGGAGAAGAAGGAGGAGAAGAAGGAGGAGAAGAAGAACAGGAAGGAGAAGAAGAAGAAGGAGAAGGAGGAGAAGAAGAAGAAGGAGAAGATGAAGAAGAAGGAGAAGATGAAGGAGAAGATGAAGAAGAAGGAGGAGAAGAAGAAAGGAAGAAGGAAAGAAGAAGAACTTTATATATGGAGTTGGTCAGAACCAGACTCTAAGCCAGTTTACAGAAACCCAACACAATCCTTAATCTATATCACCCAGCTCTGACAAACGCAGATTGACCTTATAGACAGGGTGCGATTTGTCAAAAAACCAGAGGGGGAGATGTTTTGTTTTGTTTTTTTTGTTGTTGGACCGGGGGGTGGGTGGGGGGGCAGTTACATACGTGGGGGTGCGGTCCATAATTAACGTAACTAACACTGGTGTGAAACGAGAGTGAAACTTTACATACTCTGAACTTCCAACTCTCTGGTTCTGTTCCTCTGTTAAACAGTGGACCTTATAAGAACTGTTCACAGCTTCTACTCTGTATCCACTGGACACACAAATGCTGGGCCCCAGGAATTTGTCGCGTTTATCACCCTCCCCCTTTACGGCGCCCCAGTGCATGGGGACGTTTGTGAATTCTGACACTTTCGACAGTTGGGTTCAGGTGAACGTTAGTGTTGGTAATGTAGGAGATCCAGTAGGTGAAGAAAACTGTCACAACCTGCTGTTATTGACATTGGCTGGATGACCCCCCCCCAAGGAGGAAATTCATTGAGCAGAAGTAGGGATTGGTTCCATTTGTCTTAGATGAACTGTTAGATTTTAAACACCGTACCGTCTTCTTCCTCTTATCCGGGTCTGGGGGGGGGGGGGGGCTCAGCAGAGGAGCCCAGACAGCCCTGTCCTCAGCCACTTCCACCAGCTCTTCTGGGGGAATCCCGAGGCGTTCCCAGACCACAGATAGAATCCCTCCAGCGTGTTCTGGGTCGACCCTGAGGTCTTGTCCCAGACGGACATGCCTTTAGGGAGGCGTCCAGGAGGCGTCCTCACTAGATGAACCACCTCCACTGGTTCCTCTGGACGTGAAGGAACAGCGGCTCTACTCCGAGTCCCTCCCAGATGTCCGAGCTCCTCCCCCTATCTCTAAGGCCGAGCCCACCCCCCCGCAAAGGAAACTCATTTCAGCCGCTCGTACTCTTGACCTCATTCCTTCAGTCGTTACCAGAGCTCATGACTAGGGATGGGTTAGCTATTCCGATTCCGTTATCGATTCTCTTATCAATTCTCATTGGGTGAGGGAATAAAAGAGTGCAAACAGGTGTGTTTGCATGAACTGTCTGTTATATTTCCATCTGCACAGAAAATAGAACATATACAGTATGTATAAATATTAAGAACAGATGACACTGGGCTGGTTTTGGGGTGAAAGTGAAACTACAGACTCTTTACTACTTCCTCTATTGCTGCATTTCCTCTACATGGAACTGGGGCAACTCGGCTTGTCTCCCGTTGTTGTGCACCTCATTTCCTTCCCCTAACTTTGGAAACTTGTATTTGAGGGGGTATGACATTTGTTTCCAGCACTGGAACCGGAACTGGGCCCAGATGACGTCCTGGTGTTCACTCTGCCGCTAGATTCACAAGCACTGCTAAGTAGTGAATAAAATACGTGACATTCCTGTAAATGAATCCCATGTTGTGGACAAATGTTTGAGCAGATTGGAGGGATTCCACCTTTAGAAGAAATGGAAGCTTTGACAGTGTTCAACTGGACCTGGTGTGGTCTGTTTGGACCTGGTGTGGTCTGTTTGGACCTGGTGTGGTCTGTTTGGACCTGGTGTGGTCTGTTTGGACCTGGTGTCATCTTTTTAGACTATTTCTGCCTGAACACCATGTTTTCTACGTTCTGACCAAAACAATGCAGCGTACGCGTGACGTCATCACGCATGCGCAACAAAAGCGGAATCAATGAGCAGAATCGTTAAACCGGCAGGCAAACGATTCCAAGGAATCGAGCTACTGGGATCCAGTTCTCAAAAAGAACCAGTTCTCGATTCCCATCCCTACTCATGACCATAGGTGAGGGTCAGAACCCAGATCGACTGGTAAATCGAGAGCGTCACCTTTGGGCTTCGCTCCCTCTACCACCACAGACCGGTTTAGCGCCCGCATCACTGCAGACATCGCCCCGATCTGTGGACCCCCCACTCCATCCTACCCTCACTTATGAATAAGATCCAAAGTTACTTGAACTCCACCACCTGAGGCAGGACCCCCCCCCCCCCCCGACCCAAAGTGGGCACTCCACCCTTTTCCAGCTGAGGACCATGGACTCAGATTTTAAACACATTAAATGCAACTGAATTAAGAAATTAGGTTAAACTTGCAAAAATGTTCCCAGACATAAACTCAATCTGTGACAGATGCCAGCAGGCCCCAGCAACAACACACCACATGCTCTGGTCCTGCTCCGAACTCTTCCTTTTCTGGAACTCTTCTTTTTTTATTTTATTTCCAAGGCATATGGGTGCTTAGGGCGTCCCATTTTTGGGACTTCTTTCCTGATCAAGCTCTGACCAGTTAATCTCTTATATATTAGTAACTTCCAAAAAAAAATTTGGCCTAATTCGTAAAGTTTTAGGACCCCCCCCCACCGCCATTTTTAGGGTGCCTGTCAGCCGAGTGCAGAAACCCTTTTTTCAATGGAAAACCATGCATTTTTCGGGTAGTTCTACCATATCTGCTCATCCAAATGTCATATTAGAGGTTATGGGGGATGCTGCTGTCATTTATGAAGGTCTCAAGTCATGTACAGGTCAAAGGTCACATGATTTTAGACAAAGTCAAAGTCATTTGACACTGAAAAATGGGTCAAATCACAGGTTTTTGCAGACTTCTTTCTTGCCTAGTCTTATTTCACAGATCTGCACTCAGGGCTTTGACTGGAGAACATCTGATCCTAGATTACCCATCTGGTACCCTCCCTTTTCTTCAGTTCAGCAGATACCGACAAATGCAGGATTTTCCATTGAAACATGGGTTTTCTGCACTGGGCTGACGGGCACCCTAAAGATGGCGGTGGGGGGGGTCTAAAATTTTACGGATTGGGCCGAAATTTTTTTGGGAGTTACTGATATATAAGAGATTAACTGGTCAAATTAAGAGCTTGATCGAAAAAGAAGTCCCAAAAATGCCACGCCCTGTGAGTGCTGTATTCAACCATCTCCCCTTACTGCTAAAGACGTTCATTTTGTCTTCTGTTTATGTAAATATAGTTTTTTCTTTTGTTTCTTTGTTTTGTTGTTTTGTTTTGTCTGAACAAAAGAAAAAACTATATTTATCTCCCCTTACTGTTCTTTTTGGTCTCATTTCATGCACAGATGACTCAGTTCCTTCAGCTAACCTACAAAAAGTTGTGGCCTTTGCCTCTTTACTAGCTAGGCGTACCATTCTGTTCAAATGGAAGGACTCATCACCTCCAACACACGATCAGTGGATCAGAGACATCATGTTTAACATAAAGTTAGAAAAAATTAGGTGCACCCTAAATAACTCTATCAATAAATTGTACAAACTACGGGAGCCTCTTTTACACTGTGTGAATATGTTGCCTGGTCTGGAACTTTAAAAACATTTAGGTGTTTATATTGTTATTGACCTGTTTTGTTTATTTATTTATTTTCTTTCCTTCTTTAACGGTACCAGAATGCACTGTCTTGACTGTCTTTATGCATGTCTTGTTTGTATTGCCTTTTTTTTTTTTTTTAATTTCCTTGGGTTCTGTTTGTTTATCATGTCCAGTGTCAATCTCTGTATCATGAATACATTACTTGAAATTATAAATATTATACTTGTTAAATGAAAATTTATATAAATATTGAAAAGTTCTATAAATAAAGTTTTAAAAAATAAATTAATTAATAAATTTAAAAAATGAAGAAATTAGATGTGCAGTCACTGAAACAGACATTAAATGACATTCATTTATTATGTTTTCACCACATAAATTTATAGTACATTTTAAAAACCTACCTCCACTGTCTGCGTCATGTATCTGTGACGCCAAACGGTGGTGGACTCAAACAGATTACAGAGCTTTGCTGCAAAGCACAAAGACACGTTAGTGCGTCCGGTCAGTCGCTCTCTGCACCGGTCATGTTCAGTCCTGAGCTGGAACCAGGGAACGACCAAAGGAAACAAAGCTTATTCACAGTGTTTGGAGACAGCGTAGTGGTTCAGGACCCCCCACCCCCCAGACCCACATGGACCCAAACTGGAGCTCATTCCAGTCGAGCCTTTAGGGTTTCCATGTTTGAGCTCATTTTGTCCAAGTCGAGTCGAAACGCCGCCAAAACAAAAATAAAGCCTGATCACGTCCCAGCTTCCACCTCTGTGGACCAGGAGTCTGGTCTGAGGAAAACCGCCCCGAAGGTCTGGACCACAGGAACCCACTCATGAAGGTCTGGACCACAGGAACCCACTCATGAAGGTCTGGACCACAGGAACCCACTCATAAGGGTCTCCACGACTCAGGTCAATGAAACTTTATCTATCCACCGGACTGTCTTTAACCCTTAAAGACCCAACAACTATTTTTGTCCCAATTTTCAAATGATATTTTTTGTTTTTCCTCAGTGGTTTATCACCATTTATTGTACTATTATCTGCTGTAGTTTGCATTTTTCAGTGTAAATCAGGTATTTTCCTTTATTTAATTCACTGATCATGTAGATCCCAGGTGTCAAACATGCAGCCCGGGGGCCAAAACCGGCCAGCCAAAGTTTCCAATCCGGCCCGCGGGATGCATTGGCAAAGTGCAAGTTACAGCAACAAGCTCAAAAATAATATCATAACCTATAAATAATGACAACACCAATTTTTTCTCTTTGATTTAGAGCAAAACACATTAAATTATAAAAATATTTACATTAAGAAACTATTCTTTAACAACATAATGTGAATAAACTGAACAAATATGAACAACCTGAAATGTCTTAAGAAAATTAAGTGCAATTTTAACAATATTCTGCCTGTTACTAAATGTTTTGTGCCTTGGTAGATCTGATCTGCAATGCACATGTAGCCTATGAATGATAAGTTGAGGCAGAATATTGATAAAATTGTACTTACATTTCTTAACAGATTTCATTTTTCAGGTTATTCACATCCTTTTTGTTTGGATAGTTTGTAAATGTAAATATTGGCATAATTGAATGTTATTTTTTTTGCACTAAAACAATTTGGAGTTGTCATTATTTACTGGCTATCGTGCTATTATTGTACTGGTCCGGCCCGCTTCAGGTTAAATTAGGCTGAATGTGGCCCCCGGAAGAAAATGAGTTTGACACCCCTGATGCAGATGTTGATTAAAAATCAAATCAGGAAAAAAAGGGAAAAAGTGTCATTTTCAGTCCAATCTGTCATGAACTGAACATAAACCCAGTGTGTCCAACCACTGTCATTGATCCAACTCCATGGGTTTGACTGGTGAATCAATGTTGTAGAAGATGAAGGTGTTTCCACGGTAACTACGGAGCCTCTGAACGTCCAAATGGGTCATATCTGATGACCATGAAAAGATGAAGAACTGTATTTTACACCAATTATTGACATGGATTGATAGGATTATTGGGTCAGAAGTTATTAAACAGTTCCATCAGTAGAGCGTTTAGGTTAAAGGTGGAGGTTCGGGTCTTTAAGGGTTAATGATGGGAATGTGCTTCAGATCAGAAACACAGCTGATCGTCTGTCACATTGATATGGTTTATTAAATGAGTTTAGAGAGCAGACCAATCACATGACAAACTCCTGTTTTCACTCCACCTCCTCCTCCAAACCTTCATTTTCTCTACAGGAAAAACCTCCTTTTAGTCCGAACCCAAACAGCAGCAACAAAAGACAAATGAGTAAATGCAAATGTGCATTCACTTTTAGTTTTGTTGTCCCTGAAAACAAAGGTGGTGAGACTTTTGAGTAGAACTGCAATGATTAATTGATTAATCAATTAATCAACTCAAATTGATTTTAAAAAAAAAATATTCGATTACAATTTTCCTGAATCTAAACATTGTTTTCTTAATTTTGCTGCAGTTAAACATTAGTTCCACTGGTAATAGACGAGGACAAAAAGGCAGAAAATGTTTATGTGGACTTTTCTCCATTAGATCCATCACTTACTCCTTTAACCTTTGAAGCTTTAACCCACACATTCTAAATCTGAGTGTGTTTGTTTCAGTTGGATGTTAGTTCCATGTTCAGTTGATAGAAGTTCGTCAGTTGGATCCAAATGTGTTTCAGACTGAGCTGTCAGACTGTTTATAGATGTCACTGGACTGGTCTGTTGTTGTTTAGATCTATAGATATTTGTATATATACTTTTATACTGTTGTTATTGTTGTTATTTCCATACAGATTTTTTTTTTTTTTTGTTATATTTATATCCTTTTGCTTTTATACTTTTTGTGGTTGTTGTTTCAGCTGGTTCTGGAATAAAGGACATGTTTGTCATTTTCACTCATGGCTGTTTCACATATTTATGATTTTTTTTTTTGTCTATTCAAAAAATTATTTAACCAAATCAAACAGAAGAAAATATGACAACAGATTAATCGATTACAAATATAATTGATAGCTGCAGCTGTAGGTTTGAGTTCTAACTCCTGAAGTAGTATTTGTACTTGGATTTTGCAGGAAGTTTTGTAGTTACTGTAGTAATAGTATACCCAAATTTCAAAGCACTCGTGAAAGTTTTTATTTGTCTGTATGTGGAGTGAAACTTTGGAATAGTCTGGACATCTAACACAAGCAACGCCAAAATATCCACCCATTTAAACTGCTATACAAAAATATGGTCTGGTCCCAGTGTAAAGATGGAGGGTCTGAAAACTGATGTTCCATAAATACTCTGTCTTAAATGTTCATGTGTGCTTGTTGGTCCTCATCTAGTTGGTCTGTGTTGTCCATTATCATCTGCTATTGTTCTGACCATCGCTGGGATGTGCTGCCCTTTACCATTAGTGCTAGTGTAGTTTGTGGGGGGTTTTTTCTTGCCACTGTTGGTCTGTAATTATTATCATGTAAGTTAACGGTTAACTGTTACCTGTGGTAACACCACCAGGAATGTACTTTGTTTCTATTTTTACTCACATTTTGGTTCTATAATGTAAATACTGTCAAATGAGTTCATTCTAATTTGCTTTCGGCCTGTTTTGTTCTATTTTGTTCATTGTTCTGGTTTGAAGTCAAAGGACAGGAGTGAGTATTTAAAATGTTATTATGTTCAGTTATTTGATGATGTGAATGGGGGTGGGATTAAATAAGTTTTTCTTCTTCCCTCTCCTTTTCCAGTATAGATGAAGGATTTTTGTTGGAATTTTGAATTTGTGTGTATTCTGCAATGCTTGAAATAAACAAACAAATGAATGAATGAATGAATGAATGAGGTAAAAGGGCAGAGCATTAGGACACGTCGGGGGTTTTTCCTGTACAGAAGGTGGAGATGATCTAAAGCTGCTGGAGTTTGACTCAAAGAGCAGGTGTAGAACAGGGCTGTTCCGTCCCAGCAGCAGGTACGTGTACGTGAGCGTTCAACAGTCTGTAAAGCCACTGCAGATGCAGCTCAGTCTGGACTGAAGCTTTTCCTTTAAATAGGACTCAGAACGGTCCAAGTCCCAGGCTGGACCGTGATCACATGGCCCAGGAGATGTTGGCCGTGTGCTCCTTGGCCTTCATGCGGAGCACGGCGATGCTGGACGAACGCCTCTCGAACTCGGGTTTGGTCTCGAAGGCGTGGTGCCCGTTGGCGCCCGGCGTCAGGAGGGAGTCGGCGCCGAAGAAGTTGTTGAGGGAGACGTGGCTGAACTGGTTCTGCTGGTTGGGGAAGCTCATGTAGCCGTGGTCGGCGGCACCGGCGGCGGAGCGGGGGGAGTGGGAGTAGGAGGTGACGCATGGCGGCGAACCGCGGGGCAGCATGCACGACGACACCATGGAGCTGCCGGGCGCAGGCCCCGCCCACAGGTTATTGGGAATCTGTGGAGTTTAAAGGAAACAGGTTGGATTCATTAGTTTAGTCCGACTTCCACAAACACATGGAGTGGTTTAATGGATTTAACCCTTAAAGACCCAGACGTCCACCACCGACCAGAACCATGTACTGATGGAACTGTTTAATACCTGATGGTCCAATAAACCTACCGATACAAGGAAACAAAGGCTGTGAAATACAGTTTGTCATCTTTTCATGAAATAGTAACAGATTCAACAGTAAAACCCATGGAGTTGGATAAACGACAGAAGTCACTTTTCCACTGACCCTCTAACTGCGCAAACATAATTTGCACATAAAAATATGTCTAATGGAAAAATGACAATTTTGCCCAAACTCTTGTTTTTCAATGAAAAGTTTTGCGTTTGCAAGGGGTGGTTTTTCAGGCGTAGCAAAATTGATATATTGTGCAAAACTGCAATGGAAAGAGCTTTTTACGCAATTAGTCACATGAACTAAACAAGTGTTCAGAGAACGCAAACCTCCGCCAAGCACCCGAACAGTGTGCATGTGTGGAGCGACTATTTCTGTTTAAATTCAACAGTTTCCAGGTTGTTCCATACAGCAGAAAAAGTTGAAGCTTGGTACCAGTCATGTGTCTGTCAAATTAGATTAAATTCCAACCAATATTTGTTGAGTTATAATGAAAAACCTTACTGTGACCTTAAACTTTGGCCTACTTGGCCCAAAACTTCATGGGTTCATCCCAGGGCCTAGGCCTCTCTGTGGGGAAGATTTGGTAAAGATGGTTGGAATAGTTTTCCTGTAAAATTGCTAACAAACAAACAAACACACGAAGCAAAGTGATTCCAATACCTCCTGGCAGAGGTAACAAAGGATGCTGATGGATGTTACAACAAGAGAAGCAGAGGAGTTTAAAACAAACATGGTTTGTGTGGACACACCAGGAAACCCACTCATTTTTGAATTTAGTACAGTTTCACAGTTCCTCTGTCTGTCACTTCCAAAAAGGCCTCATTCGTGGCTGCTCTCAGGTGTAACGGGCTGGACTTAAAGTCTAATTATGAGCGCCAGAGCTGTGGTAGAAATATGAATATATCTGTAAATCAACGGGATATTTATGTTTGTCGTCATGTTTATGAAATGATTTCTCGTGACATCTCGCGATAATAAATAAACAAATCATTGCATTTGTGATTTAATGGAAAAACCAACATTATGCACTTCTGTTTTTTTGACATTTAGCAAATATTGGTAAAGTTTTGCGCACATGTCCAATAGAAAAGCGACTAAATACTGTAAATATCAATATATCATTCATTACAATTACATGAACATTTACAATTATGCAAATTAGGTGATGACATCATTTAGCAACTAGTAACTTTTAGGACAGAAAACACATACTTTCACTACTAAGGAGTTGGACACACAGACTTTTCGACTGTTTATCACTGAGCATCCTTCTCTCCATCATTCCAGAACAGACTAACAGACGCCGTCAAACACTTAAACCAGAACCAGAACCACTGGACCCACACAAAACACAGTTAATACTGAGCATTTTTACAAACTTTATACAAGTTTAACACAAATATTTCTGCTGATTAGGACAGTAAGACGCATGAAAAAGACATGATTAATGACACAGATGGTTGTGGGAACATGATCATCTACACAGTGAACTGATAATAAAGTCCATCTGTTATCTAAAGTGCACTGTGGAAAAATTACAACCTGCATAAATTTAATGCATCCATGTTACGCTTTATCTCAACCAAATAATTAAATATACTTTTCTGCTGTAAAATATTAGACGTAAAATAAACATTATCTAAAGTAAACCTGCCCTTCAAAGTACAAATGTTAGAAATCCTCCTCACATCAGCTTTTCCATTTCCTGTCTGGATTTCATCATCATTATTAACTCTGTAACGCTCACATCATAACCACCCTACAGAGGAAACTCATTTCGGCCTCTTTAGGGTGTCCCATTTTTGGGACTTCTTTTCCGATCAAGCTCTTAATTTGACCAGTTAATCTCTTATATATCAGTAACTCCCAAAAAAAATTTCGACCCAATCCGTAAAGTTTTAGATCCCCCCCACCACCATCTTTAGGGTGCCCGTCAGCCGAGTGCAGAAAACCCATGTTTCATGGAAAATCCTGCATTTGTCGGTACCTGCTGAACTGAAGAAAAGGGAGGGTACCAGATGGGTAATCTAGGACCAGATGTTCTCCAGTGAAAGCTCTGAGTGCAGATCTGTGAAATAAGATTAGGCAAGAAAGAAGTCTGCAAAAACCTGTGATTTGACCCATTTTTCAGTGTCAAATGACCTTGACCTTGTCTAAAATCATGTGACCTTTGACCTGTACATGATTTGAGACCTTCATAAATGACAGTACCATCCCCCAAAACCTCTAATATGATATTTGCATGAGCAAATATGACAGAACTAACCGACAAATGCAGGATTTTCCACTGAAACATGGGTTTTCTGCACTCGGCTGACGGGCACACTAAAGATGGCAGTGGAGGGGGGGGGTCTAAAACTTTATGGATTGAGCCAAAATATTTTTGGGGAGTTACTAATATATAAGAGATTAACTGGTCAAATTAAGAGCTTGATCGGAAAAGAAGTCCCAAAAATGGGCCCTAGGCCTCTTGGATCTGGGATCTTGTCCTTTCGGTCATGACCACAGGTGAGGGTAGGAGCGTAGACTGACCGGTAAATCGAGATCTTCACCTTTCGTCTCAGCTCCTTCTTTACCACAACCAGCCGATACAGCGATTGCATCACTGCAGACGCTGCACTGTGTCAGTCGGTTGTGGATATTATTATTATTTGTCAGTAAAATCAATCAAATATTACGTCTCAGATTACGGCTTCATCCAAATAACGGACCACACTCCAACCATCCTGAGTTTACTGTCATGTTTACTCAAATAAATGCAGCAACATGACTGATAACTGGGCTCAGGTTTGTCCTTTCTGTTGATTTGATTTGTATACAGAGTAAGGCCACATACCAGCGGTAAACGTCAAACACACGCTCTGCTGACAGTTTCATCCAAACGACTCCGCTCACTCATTCTGCCAAGAATTCAGTCAAACAGAAACGCCAGGACATGAGTGGCATGACGGAGGAGCGTGGAAATGCATTTACTCTTTAACTGCATTTTGTCCAAACGCTGCAGACGTTTGTACAGTTTCTACAGTTTCTACAGTTGGATTTCTCTCAGATTGTTGTGACATGATCTGTTATGTTTTTAGGTTTTTGTGTGATGGTGTTTTTGTTTTATGAAGGATTTTGATGGATATTCAATTTTAATCTGCATTTTGTTCACAAAAACTACACAGTAATAACAGAGTGTCACTTTAACTCTTTGAGAGTTGAATTTAACTCTGTTTCAGATAACATTTGGTCCCATTCAAAATTAGAGTAAAATTTACTCTATGGCCAGTGTCAAATTTTCTGAGTTAATTCTATTCAATTTAGTGTCAAAATTAATCAGAATCAGCTTTATTGGCCAAGTATGTGAGCACATACAAGGAATTAGGCTTCGGTTTTTACACTGCTCACGACATACAGCTGCGACATGAACCCAGAACAACATGTGGACCTGGACACAATACAGACCAACAGTCCACTGGAGACAGAGACAACAATGGGCGGAGATTTACACTGGATTTACAATGGAATATATACGGAGTGTAAACTGGAGTTTTTATACAGTGAGTGGACGTGTGCATCCAGTCTATTAAAAACATGTTTATGTGTATATTATTTACAGTGGGGTTTATATTCTAATATGTACAGAAAGTGCAAATTGAAGTATTTATACAGTGAGTGGATATGTGCAGGAATATAGTCTGTAAAAAAAAAAATAAATAAATGAATATATATATATATATATATATATATATATAGTGCCTGTAGAGTTGAATTTGACACTGCATCTGTGCAGAACTTTACACTGACTTTTAACTCTACTGTTACAGCTGGTTTACTCTCCATAGAGCTAAAAATACTCCAGGTTCAAATAGCTGACACTGTATTTTTTACAGTGTATTTCTATTCCATGCTTTCTCACGTCGTCACATCGACTGTATCCTGACATGTGACTGAACCCACACAGACCCAAACATCCACTGATCTACTGTTTAATACAGGGGTGGCAAACATGCGGACCACGGACCTGAACCGGACCACCAAAGGTTCCAGTGCGGCCTGTGGAATGAATTTGCAAAGTGTAAAAATTCCACTGAAGGTATTTACAATAAAGAGTGTCAAAGCTGTTTTAGTTCCAGTTCCACATACAGACCGATGGGATCTGGTAAAATAATAACATCATCTATAAATAATGACAACTACTAATTTTCTTCTTGATTTAATGTGAAAAAAATAACACGACACTATGAAAATATTAACATTTACAAACTATCCTATAACAATAAAATGTGAATAACCTGAAGAAATATGAACTTGAAATGTCTAAAGACAATTCTGTGTAATTGTACTAATATTCTGCCTGTTATCAAATGTTTGGTGTATTTGATCCACTGTCGTCTGTGAGTTGAGTTAAATAAGCTGCAGTGTAATATTGTAGAAATTGTTCTTATTTTAGTTTCAAACTCTAAAACTGTACCAGTATTCTGCCTGTTATCACATGTTTGTGTAACATTGTGTCTAATGCACATGTAGAAATGGTAAGTTCAGGCTTAATATTGTTAAAATTGCACTCATTTTTCTAACAAAATTTCATTTTTTTCAGGTTATTCACTTTTTTTTTGTGAAATTTTGTAAATAGAAATATTTTAATGATTTAATGTTTTTCTTTGCACTAAAACAAAGAGGAACAGTTGTCATTATTTACAGGCTATTCTGTTATTATTCTACTGGTCCGGCCCACTGGAGACCAAACTGGGCTGAGTGTGGAACCTGAGCTAAACGGACTTTAACAGCCCTGGGTTAACTCCTGTGGATCCATTAACTCTATAAACACATGTAAATAACTGGACTAAAACACAGTTGGTCATCTTTTCAAGGTCAGCATTAATTCACCAGTAAACCCACAGAGTTTGATAAATGACAGTGGATGGACACACTTTTATTTACATTCAGAACAAAATGAACAAAAATGAACAAAAATAAACAAATAAGGAAGTTAATCTGCAGAAAATTACATGACTCATAAGTGATTTTCACTGAAAAAATACAAAATGCGAAAGAAAATTGTATAATAAATGCTGATAAATCACTTCTGAAAGGTTAAATGTAGTGAAAGATTTTTTTTTTTTTCATATAGTTTTCATTTATTTACAAATGCCAGTGGTTGGAGATACTTGTTACTATGTTCAGTAAATGATATATTTTGCTGAAAAAGTCACTTTTTCTTCTGTTTTGATAAAATCTTTGAATTTACACTGAGTGTTAATAAACATCTACATGAAAATACAGAATTTACACAGAAAAATGCACACTCCAGAGGATAACACTGGTTCACCAGTTAAACCCATGTAGACTGATACATGACAGTTTATGGACACACTTGTTTTTACGTTGAGTTATTAATATTTTTGACTAAAAAGCAATTTTTTTCTTCAGTTTTCTCTGTTTCTGATTTAACCCTTAACTTTAATCTGAACTTTAATGAAAATGCATGATTTTCACTGAAAAAAGATGATAATATTGTAATAAATGGTAATAAATCACTTAAGAAAGGTTAAATGGAAAGAAAAAAATAATTTGGGAACCGACATAAAAGTAGCTCTGGGTCTTTAAGGCTTAAATTCCATTTGACTTCATTGAATAAATAAACTTCAGCCTCATTAACCCTTAAAGACCCACTGATACTTTTATAGTAGTTCCCAAATAATTTTTTCCTTCTATATTTAACCTTTCTTAAATGATTTGTCACTATTTATTATGAAATAATCCTCTATATTTTTATTTTTCCAGTAAAAATCAGGTATTTCCCAATATTAAATTTACTGATCATGTAGATGTTCATTAAAGTTCAGATTAAATTTTAGGGTTATTATATCAGAAACACAGAAAACAGAAGAAAAAGTAAATTTTTCAGCAAAGATATTGATAACTGAAAATAAAAACAGTGTCTTCATTCACTAGTTGCTTTTCCATTGGACATCTGTGCAAAACTTTACTGATATTTACTAAATGTGTTACAAACAGAAGTGCATGATGTCCGTTTTTCCATTCAGTCCTAAATGTGCTGATTAGTGTCTTTCTTCTGGTAGATGTCAGTAGAAGTCATTCCATAAACATGAACATAAACATGTGTCGTTTTGAATCTAGAATGTTCGTTACCCCTCTGTCTCTGACTAAACCCTAAAATGACTGGCTTTCCTGGTGTGTCCCAAGGTTATTATCGTTAACGAAAACTAACAAAATGACGAAAACTAGAATTGAAAAAACCTTTTTGTTAAACTGACATAAATAAAAACTCTAATTAAAAGAAAAAAATGATAACTAACTGAAACTGTATTGTGTGTTTACAAAACTAACTGAAACGAATAAAAATTATGGATAAAATTCCCTTCCTTTTCGTCTTTGTCAACGTCGGACTAATACGAAAGCAATTTATTTCGCTCTAGCAATTTTAGCTAGCGGCACCATAGGGTACTTGACGGTCCGTCACTTGTGTTCACTTGTGGTTTCTAGTCGTCTTCTGGTCCCCACTCTACCTGGAAACATGGAGACTAAAGCAGCAGAGTCCTGTCTGGGATTTATTTGAATATGACGACAGAGAAGAAGAGAAAAGAGACGACAAAACTAAAACTAAGCTAAAACTAAGCATTTAGAAAAAAATGAAAATTAATAAAAACTAGTAAACCTGCTCTAAAAACTAATTAAAACTAACGGAATTAGAGAAAAAAAAAGCCAAAACTAAATAAAATTAAACTAGAATGAAAAATCCCAAACTTTTAGAACCTTGGTGCGTCCACAAATCTAATGTTTGGTTTAAACTCTTCTTCTTCTCTTGTTGTAACATCCATCAACATCTGTTTTTGTTCATTAGACTCTAGTTGCACAAAAAGCTCTTTCTGGAAGTTCTGGAAGAGCTGACATTTAGTTTTAAGGGTCAAAAAGAATCTTTTTTCACTATTTGGTCAAAATGGACAAACTATGTTAAATTTGTAATGGATGTGAAATGAACCCATCGGTGATGTGAATAATTTTATGTGTGAAACGTGTGTTTACATTAACGTAAACATACACACCTTAAAGCATTGTACTGATGAAGTGGTGGCGCAAGCCCTCTCCTCAGCCCACTTTTCTTTCTTTCCTTATTTTATTTTATTTGTTCTATATATGACAAAAAATCTTGGATAAGCAGCATTTTTCCATTGGATGTGCAGAAATTGAATTGTACCCGTAAGGGAAGTTTTATAACAGCTGCTTTTCCAAATAAACCAAGAATGGAAAAGCGACTAATGTCGCTGATCCAACTCCATGGGTTTTACTGGTGAATCAATGTTGTAGAAGATGACGGTGTTTCCATGGTAACTACGGAGCCTCTGAACATCCAGATGGATCATATCTGATGACCATGAAAAGATGAAGAACTGTATTTTACACCAGTTTTTTTCCATGTATTGACAGGATGAGTGGATCAGAAGTTCTTAAATATTTTAGATCAGTAGATGGTTTCTGGGTCTTTAAGGGTTAAAACTGTCCAGATCTGTGAAAGTGTCCTTAAGTCATGGGCACAGAACCA
The DNA here is from genome assembly GCF_902148855.1 of Sphaeramia orbicularis. NCBI lineage: Eukaryota > Metazoa > Chordata > Actinopteri > Kurtiformes > Apogonidae > Sphaeramia > Sphaeramia orbicularis. The sequence continues at coordinate 55,314,984 of NC_043962.1, forward strand.
AATGTGTCAGGTAAAAGTACAGCAGAACCCAGCTGTGGTTTGAGTGGGAGTGTCCGCTGACAGTTGGATCCAGTTCAAACTGTGGGCGTGTCCACTTTGACGACATGTGCCGTCCATAAGCGGAGCCTTCGACCGGAGCCCGAACTGAAAGTACAACTGTCAAAACCTGAGCGTCAACCAAACAAAAGCAAAGGGTTTAAAAGCCACAGGAACGCAGAGGACGTCCACAGAGTTTAGAGAAGACAGCCAAAAAGACGAACAAAGAAAACAAGAGGAAAACACAGAGAGGAGCAGCAGCCACTGAGGGACAGCTGTAACCATGGCAACCCACCAGGACTGGACAGGCCCACTACAACAGAACAGGACACAGTAGAATAGAACACAATAGAACTATATATATATGTATATATATATATATACACACACACACACACACACACACACACATACAGGTAAAATAGGATATATACAGGTAATATCTGATATATACATGGTCAAATTAAACAACTTTCTGATGTGGACTCGCTCTGTGACTTCAGTCTTTTTCTGAGTTCATCTGTCGAGTGTTTTCTGCTGAATGTGAACAAACACACACACACACACACACACACATACACACACACACACCTACACACATACACACACACACATACACACACACATACACACACACACACACACCTACACACACACACACACACACACACACACATATATACACTGCTGTAGGGGATTTCCCAGTTAAAGGCCCATTTAGAGGCAGCAGTAGAACAGAACAGTTTAACTCCAGTTTAAAGTGTATATCTGTTTTCTCCAGCTTCATGTGTTTGATTCCTAAACTGTGAAAGTCTGCAGAACAAGGACATGCTTCTGTTTTTCTGTGGACGGAGTGAGTGTGGAGCTAAAAAAGGGAAACAAAAATAATATTTGGATTTATATATATATATATATATATATATATATATATATATATATATATATATATATATTATATTTGGAAATTCTTTACTGATCCGAGTTCCTCTTTGAAATAAAATACTACTAAACCAAATACTCCACTACGTCTCAGAAGCACATTTTGTACTTTTTTTCTCATCCACATCGTTTTAGTTACTTTTTAAATAACAGTATTTCTACCCAGCGACAAACAAATACTGTATAATAATTGTGAATATTCGTGGTAAAGTGTGTGTTTCAGTTTGAAATCCTCCTCCTGTCTGAGCTGAATAAACTCTGTGTAAACCCTCTTGGATTCATGCACCAAACTGAAAACAGGCCTGTTCTTCTGAGCTCATGGAAACCCAACTTTTCAGATTCTTTAGTTTCAAACAGGACAATAACTACGGAGCCCGGGAAGGGACATGAAGAGAAAAAAATGTATTGCGTTATAACGCAATAGTTCAAAAGTATTGCGTTATAATGCAATAGTTTTTGCGTTATAACGCAAAAGTATTGCGTTATAACGCAAAAGTATTGCGTTATAATGCAATAGTTTTTGCGTTATAATGCAAAAGTGTTGCGTTTAAACGCAAAAGTATTGCGTTATAACGCAAAAGTATTGCGTTATAATGCAATAGTTTTTGCGTTATAATGCAAAAGTGTTGCGTTTAAACGCAAAAGTATTGCGTTATAACGCAATAGTTTTTGCATTAGGATCTGCATTGTGGATCGGACAGGTGGGTCAGCTCTGACACACCTGGACCTGCAGTCCTGTGCCCTGTGCATGTGGAGTTCACATGACCGGAACTCTGTCATTATTTTTCCGATCAGAAAAATTCCAACGGTTTCTGAAACCTGAGACTCTGTGCTTTATGGACATTCTCGGGTCAGTGCGAAAATTTCACGGGCACCTGTTCTAGAAGCTGCAAAATAAGCCATTCTGTGACTGGGGACGCACACAGCAGAGCGGATTCACGGAGCGAAGAACCGGAGCGCACAACGGAGTGGAGAACGGATTAGATCTAGTTTTGGAAAATGTAGGCAAGACGGACATCCACAGTTCCATGACCCCCCTGGAGGTTTACGGATAGATTTGTGACCGAAGGAGCGACTGATGGAGCAACATCTGAAGAAGAAAGGTAAAGTTCACCCAGTTCCATTTAGTGGATTTTCTACATGACTGAAGCACTGTCTGCTTTTTCTGTGGAGTTTTTACTTGTTTCACTTTAGTATATGTGTAAACTGACGCTTATACTGCATCGTGGTTTTATAGAATAAAGTACGAACCGTGTAGAGTATGTGTTAGTTTGGAGTATGTTGGACTTTCTGTGCGTAAAAATGCGCATGACGCTCTACAAAATAAGAGCGCATACGCTGATGTTCGGTGACTTTTTTTCTTCAATAGTGCAATTTGACCTTGTTTTGTTTGTCTGATACATTGTTCTGTGTGTGTTATTTTTCCATGTGTCCACCGGTAGTTACATTCAAGGATGAAGAGAGAGAAGTCACGGTGATGCTCAAGGCTCTGGTGATGAGAGCAGAGACTGAAGACTGTCCACACACAGATGAAGGACGGAGGAAGAGCCTGATGATGAGTTCAAAGACCACAGACAGTGAACACATCCACAGGAGGACTGACTTTTACCACAGACAGTGAACACACCCACAGGAGGACAGACTCTTGGTGTGAACAGACTGTTTTCCATGTTCAGACTGGGCCATAGGAGCTCTGCCTGGATCAGAGCTGTGAACTGACACAACTGTTTCTGCAGAACCACGAACATGAAGGAACTCTGCAGACACAGAACGGACAAATGCCCTGTGTGTGTGTGTGTGTGTGTGTGTGTGTGTGTGTGTGTGTGTGTGTGTGTGTGTGTGTGTGTGTGTGTGTGTGTGTGTGTGTGTGTAAAACACCTGTAGAGTTTGGATTTTTACCCTGTTTTTGCTCAATAAAAGGCAAATACTCACACAGCTTGTTTTAAACAGTTTTTATACTTTTAAAGTTCATATTTAACTTTCAAATGTTGTATCCATGTCTAATTTCAGTGTTTTTCTGCTAAAACTAAAAAAAAAAAAAAAATTATTCCGTTTTTGTGTTTTTTGTCATTTTAAATTGTTATTACAGTATTAAAACAAATAGTGATTGCAATATTGAACGTTCGAAGTGGTCTGCAAAAATTGACAAAACGACTCAAAGCATATTTTCCGACCTTTTTATGATCAAAATAAGAAAACCAGTCCAGGTGGACCATCTGAGGCTCAGGAGTAGAAAGGATTTGAATCCAATGCGCACATCCTCCTTCTCATGCGCAGATCATTCACACTTGGCGCACATACATCTGTATCCATGAAGCTGCACACAGACGTGAAGCTGGGCAAATAGGAATTTAATTCAAAAACCGTTGGAATTTTTCCGATCGGACTAATAATGAAAGAGTTATGGTCATACTACACAGGACAGGGGGGCGTGTCAGACCTGGCACGGTCGGACCCGAACTGGATTACAATGTATTATGTACGGACCTCAATCAAGAGAGAGCATATATGATTGCGTTATAACGCAAAACTATTGCGTTATAACGCAATACTTTTGCGTTATATCGCAGTAGTTTTTGCGTTATAACGCAATAGTTTTTGCGTTATAACGCAATACTTTTGCGTTATAACGCAATAATTTTTATTTTTTGCATGTCCCCTCCCGGGCTCCGTAAATAACACACACACACATACGACGATATTAAAGAATATGAAGAATTACTGAAGATGAAACTATCTGCTTCTGGGTCACAGAATAAACTGGCATTTGAACAGTTCCAAACACAGACCGCATGTTTTTATCCGTACTGAACGTTCACATTGTTCTGATAATAATACTTAAAAGACTGAATCTAGTTTGAAAGGGAAAGTTGACAGGAGTCCAGCTGTACTTACGGCATCATTTTAGAAAGTATAAAAATATGTATGTCTTCAGTCTCAGCTCAGCAGATCAGCTACAGCTCATGGTTCAAAACTAAACAGAAGCTTCATGAGGACCTGTGCCTGTTCTGTCGTTGCCCCAAACCTGTGGAACCAGTTGCCCTTAGATGTTCGACAGGCTCAGTCTATGCCTGTCTTTAAATCACGTCTAAAAAGGCACTTTTTCTCATTGGCTTTTAATCAATATGTGACATGTTTCTTTTTTTATATTTTTTATGCTGTTTTTTATCAGATTTTAATTTGTCTTTGTTTTTATGATGGTTGTATTTTGTTGTTCTTAGCCCGCTTTGCACCCTGTGTTATCACTGCTTTTACTTATTTACTTATTTAATCCCTTGTTTTATTTTTCGTGTACGGCACTTTGGCCAGCTGTAAAGTTCTTAAAGTGGATTATAAATAAAGTTGGTATGGTATGGTATGGTATGGTATGGTATGGTATGGTTAAATGACGTGTAGTTTACAAAGTGTACAGACTGGTTCACCCATTCAAGATAATATTATAGCATGAGCAGAAAAGATAAACTCAGTAGAAATGTTGATTTTTGCACAAATTCACTGTTCTCATTATTTCAAAACATGAGAAAATCTGTCAAAATATATGATATGCATATTTCAGACCAGAGGTGATTTCTCTCAGACTGCAGTGGAAGCTCAGCTTCCCCTAAAATAACTCAAATTAAATGGTTGAATATGTTCGGTTGTGTTGACATTTCATTAACACCAAATGTGTTAGAACACGTTCATCTCACAGATGAGTTCGTTCAGATTCAGCTTTATCACAAATCACAGACTGGATGTTGTTCACTTCTCCTCCATTCCCATGTCTCTGTTTTCTCCTCCATCTCTGCTCAGTGCATTTGTCGTAGACGCTCAGCGTCCATGCACTTCAATGGGACTGAGTGGAACTGGTTTAAACTGACTCTAAACTGGACGCTAATCGGATAAATGACACCATGTTGTCCCGCCCCTGGACGCTCAGCATCTCTGGGGGTGAATGGAGCTGTGGGCGGAGCTCGGCCAGGCTGGACACCAGGATTCCACGTGCTGATTGGAGGATCAGTCGAAAGGCTGAATCCCGTTTGATTGACAGCTGTTTTCAGATCTGCTCCTTCACTGACACAGTTCAGTTTAATACCGTCACACATTCTGCTGGGAAATCACAGAAACCACTACCAAATTACTCGTTCATTTCTTGCACTGTAAATAAAACACACTCTTTGCACTTCCTTGTTTCAATTTAGCATAATTTCAGCGTTTTCTTGTTTACTTGGTACAATAAGGTCACAGACCATTTTCTTAAATGGAATGGAGGATGAATTTACGTTTAAATAACTTGACATTTTTTTTGATGTAAGCCGACAATGAGCTTCCCCTGTCTGAAAGACGAGCAGCCGCCACTGTTTCAGACGTGTGTGCTGATAGTTGTGCAAAAAACATAAATGTAGTTGTGCACAAAATAATTATGTGTGAACTGTTGAATGAGTTCAATCGTACATAAAATGTATTGTATGTATTTTATCAGAATAAGAATGAATAAGTTTTGACAAGAATTACAAACACAAAATGTAACTTTACCATTGTTCTGTCTCCATCATGAATACGAATTCACCAACGTGACTCTACTGTCAAAAATCTGTCCCTACTTCACAGACATTATTTCTGGAGCAGAAGATCCATGGATGTACAGACTGACCATGAGTTCAGGATCCAGATCAGGCAGGATCACTGTTCAAGATGGACGATGAAGTCAGAGAATGAAACCAGGTCCAATCCAACCATTAGTCCACTGCTGTGACCATGGAGAAGGAACCTGGACTCATGGTCAGTCTGTGAATCCATGGATCTTCTGCTCCAGAAATAATGTCTGTGAAGTGGGGACGGATTTTTGACAGTAGAGTCACGTTGGTGAATTCGTATTCATGATGGAGAAAGAACAATCGTACAGTTTTATTTCATGTTTGTAATTCTTGATGTCAAAACTTATTCATTCATATTCTGATAAAATACACACATCATATTTTATGTACGACTGAACTCATTCAAGAGTTTATAAATATGTATTTTTTGTACAACTATAGACTAATATGCACATATTTGTATCTTATGCACATGAATATTTTGACACCAAACAAACCTCATAGACTCAACAGACTGAACTACAGCTGAGAGTAGAAAGTTCTTCAAACATGCGCAGCAATAAAATACAAACAAACAAGTGTTCAGAGAACACAAACCTCCACCAAGCACCCCGAACACTGTGCATGTGTGGAGCCACTATTTCTTCTTAAATTCAACAGTTTCCAGGTTGTTCCATTCAGCAGAAAAAGTTGAAGCTTGGTACCAGTCATGTGTCTGTCAAATTAAATTCAATTCACATCAATATTTGTTGAGTTCTAATTTTAAATGTGTGGTAAATGGGATTTTCAGTGTTAAATGTAAATGTCCACAGAGTCCACATTCCACAGTGGATGTGGACAATTTTGTGCCAGATACAAGATATTGTTCTAAGCTACAGGTGGATCCAATTGGAGGCTAATCGGATTTGTTTTGAATTTTTGATGAATTTTCAAAAATTACTCAATGATGAGAGATGGAAAATTGTAGATGTTGTGACCTTGCTGTGACCTTGAACTTTGGCCTACTTGGTCCAAAATGTACTGGGCTGGTCCCAGGGCCTAGGCCTATCTGTGGGGAAGATTTGGGAAAGATGGGTGGAAGAGTTTTCCCATAAAGTTGCTAACAAACAAACACACAAACAAACAAACAAACACACAAAGCAAAGTGATCACAATACCTCCTGGCAGATGTAGTAAACAAAAAAACATATGAATTGAGCAGGAAAACAAATAAAATGACCAGATACGATAGTAAAACATTGATAAGGATTATTTGACCACCTAATGACAGCTTTTGCGTACATACTCTGCTGCTCATACCTACATCATGTCATTTAACCCATAAGGACCCTGTGTGAGTTTTGTGGCACTTCCCAAAGGATTTATTCTCTGTATTGAACCCTCCCTAAATGATTAAATTATTTATCACCATTTATTATAATATTATCTTCTGAATTAGCAATTTTTCCAAACAAAATCATATTTTTTTCCTATGTTTAATTCAGTGATTATGTAGATGTTCATAAAAGCTCAGGGTAAATTCAAAGGCTATGAGACAAAATCAGAAAAAAAAAACCTGAAAAAAGTTACTTCTGTATCCAAATCTGTCATTAACTGAACATAAACCCAGTGTGTCCACCCACTGTCATTGATCCAACTCCATGGGTTTGACCAATAAATCAATGCTGTAGAAGATGACAGTGTTTTAACAGTAACTACGGAGCCTCTGAACATCCAAATGGGTCATATCTGATGACCATGAAAAGATGAAGAACTGCATTTTACACCAATTATTGACATGGATTGATAGGATTAATGGATCAGTTGTTTACATCAGTGGATGCTTTTGGTTGACAGTGGATGTTTGGGTCTTTATGGGTTAAAGTAGATTTTAGATGCAGAACTTTTACCTGCATTTGAGTATTTTTACCTCCGCCAGGAGGTATTGTGATCACTTTGCTTTGTGTGTTTGTTTGTTTGTTTGTTTGTTTGTTTGTTTGTTTGTTTGTTTGTTTGTTTGTTTGCAACTTTACAGGAAAACTATTCCAACCATCTTTCCCAAATCTTCCCCACAGATAGGCCTAGGCCCTGGGACCAACCCATTACATTTTGGCCCAAGTAAAGTTCAAGGTCACATCTACAATTTTCCATCTGTCATCATTGAGCAATTTTCCAAAATTCATCAAAAATTCTGAACAACTCCAATTAGCCTCCAATTGGATCCACCTGTAGCTTAGAACAATATCTTGTATCTGGCCCAAAATTGTCCACATCCACTGTGGAATGTGGACTCTGTGGACATTTCCATTTAACAGTGAAAATCCCATTTCCCACACATTTAAAATTAGAACTCAACAAATATTGATTGGAATTGAATCTAATTGGACAGACACATGACTGGTACCAAGCTTCAACTGTTTCTGCTGTATGGAACAACCTGGAAACTGTTGAATTTAAACAGAAATAGTGGCTCCACACATGCACAGTGTTCGGGGTGCTTGGTGGAGGTTTGCGTTCTCTGAACACTTGTTAGTCTTAAGTGCACAGTCTGAATCCTTCCAGCGGGGCTTTAGAGGCCCAGGAAACGCCAACCACAAGGACAGACTGACACTGCGTCTCCTCTCACCTCATCTCGTACATGACCTTTGTCCAAACTGCAAGATAAATGTTCATCTAACATGAAATCTGATCTGAGGTCGTTCATTTTAGCTGTGACGCCTCATCAGAGTTTAGGCTCTTATCTGCAGACGGGCTGCATGAGCGGTGATTCATAACAAAGACACGACACCACTGATTTATACGGACAAAGACGGTCATTTAGTGGAAGCAAAGATAGCCCAAATAGTCCTGCATCAGAACTTCTGCTTCAGTATAATTCCATAAGTATTAGCAGTTAAACAGATCAAGTATTTTCAGTAAAACTTGATCTGATGCCTCTGACAGATTTATTACTGAGTGTCATCATTGGATTATTAATAGTGAAGCTCATCAGAGTTTGTGTTGTTTCTGCTGGAGGTGGAGCTGCTGTCCAGGACTTTAGATCCAGTTTCATCAGCAGAGACGCCAAATAAACCCAAGATTAACGACAGAAGAACCAAATAAACCCAAGATTAACGACAGAAGAACCAAATAAACCCAAGATTAACGACAGAAGAACCAAATAAACCCAAGATTAACGACAGAAGAACCAAATAAACCCAAGATTAACAACAGAAGACCCAAATAAACCCAAGATTAACGACAGAAGAACCAAATAAACCCAAGGTTAACGACAGAAGAACCAAATAAACCCAAAGTTAACGACAGAAGAACCAAATAAACCCAAGATTAACAACAGAAGAACCAAATAAACCCAAGACTAATGACAGAAGAACCAAATAAACCCAAGATTAACGACAGAAGAACCAAATAAACCCAAGATTAACGACAGAAGACCCAAATAAACCCAAGATTAACAACAGAAGAACCAAATAAACCCAAGATTAACGACAGAAGACCCAAATAAACCCAAGATTAACGACAGAAGAACCAAATAAACCCAAGATTAACAACAGAAGACCCAAATAAACCCAAGATTAACGACAGAAGAACCAAATAAACCCAAGGTTAACAACAGAAGAACCAAATAAACCCAAAGTTAACAACAGAAGAACCAAATAAACCCAAGATTAACAACAGAAGAACCAAATAAACCCAAGATTAACGACAGAAGACCCAAATAAACCCAAGATTAACGACAGAAGAAACAAATAAACCCAAGATTAACGACAGAAGAACCAAATAAACCCAAGACTAATGACAGAAGAACCAAATAAACCCAAGATTAACGACAGAAGAACCAAATAAACCCAAGATTAATGACAGAAGAACCAAATAAACCCAAGATTAACGACAGAAGAACCAAATAAACCCAAGACTAATGACAGAAGAACCAAATAAACCCAAGATTAACGACAGAAGAACCAAATAAACCCAAGACTAATGACAGAAGAACCAAATAAACCCAAGATTAACGACAGAAGAACCAAATAAACCCAAGATTAATGACAGAAGAACCAAATAAACCCAAGACTAATGACAGAAGAACCAAATAAACCCAAGATTAACGACAGAAGAACCAAATAAACCCAAGATTAACGACAGAAGAACCAAATAAACCCAAGACTAATGACAGAAGAACCAAATAAACCCAAGATTAACGACAGAAGAACCAAATAAACCCAAGACTAATGACAGAAGAACCAAATAAACCCAAGATTAACGACAGAAGAACCAAATAAACCCAAGACTAATGACAGAAGAACCAAATAAACCCAAGATTAACGACAGAAGAACCAAATAAACCCAAGACTAACGACAGAAGAACCAAATAAACCCAAGATTAACGACAGAAGACCCAAATAAACCCAAGATTAATGACAGAAGAACCAAATAAACCCAAGATTAACGACAGAAGAACCAAATAAACCCAAGGTTAACGACAGAAGAACCAAATAAACCCAAGATTAACGACAGAAGAACCAAATAAACCCAAGACTAATGACAGAAGAACCAAATAAACCCAAGATTAACGACAGAAGAACCAAATAAACCCAAGACTAACGACAGAAGAACCAAATAAACCCAAGATTGACGACAGAAGACCCAAATAAACCCAAGATTAATGACAGAAGAACCAAATAAACCCAAGACTAATGACAGAAGAACCAAATAAACCCAAGATTAACGACAGAAGAACCAAATAAACCCAAGATTAACGACAGAAGACCCAAATAAACCCAAGATTAACGACAGAAGAACCAAATAAACCCAAGATTAACGACAGAAGAACCAAATAAACCCAAGGTTAACGACAGAAGAACCAAATAAACCCAAGATTAACGACAGAAGACCCAAATAAACCCAAGATTAACAACAGAAGAACCAAATAAACCCAAGATTAACGACAGAAGAACCAAATAAACCCAAGACTAATGACAGAAGAACCAAATAAACCCAAGATTAACGACAGAAGAACCAAATAAACCCAAGGTTAACGACAGAAGAACCAAATAAACCCAAGATTAACGACAGAAGACCCAAATAAACCCAAGATTAACAACAGAAGAACCAAATAAACCCAAGATTAACGACAGAAGAACCAAATAAACCCAAGACTAATGACAGAAGAACCAAATAAACCCAAGGTTAACGACAGAAGAACCAAATAAACCCAAGACTAATGACAGAAGAACCAAATAAACCCAAGATTAACGACAGAAGAACCAAATAAACCCAAGACTAACGACAGAAGACCCAAATAAACCCAAGACTAACGACAGAAGAACCAAATAAACCCAAGGTTAACGACAGAAGACAAGCACGGCTCTGAGACGCAAATATACCTTCAGTTTTTGGAGCATTTATTCAATGTTTATGGAGCATAGAGGGAACAAAAATCTGTGTTTAGTGGAACTATTATGGAAGTAAATCTGTCTCATCAGATTTTGAATTATAAAAGCGAATGAATTTCTTGCACTGAATTTTTTTTACACAGAAATTAAGTATCTGATTTTTTTTTTTTTTTTGCATTGAAATTAACCCTCCGGTATCCCGTCCACCAAGGCCCTCACTAAGCACCAAGTGTGCCTTTTTGGCACACTTGAGGAATAATGTCCAAAAAAACTTCATTTTGATTCTTTTACACTGTTTTCTATTTCATCAACTTGAGCCATAAATAAAAATACCAAATACTCAATAATTGTCACATTTTTTAACCCTTTAAATGCTGTGTTTGGAATGGAAACAAAACATTTTTTTGGAAGCAAAAAAACACAAAAATATATTTTTTCAATATACTACATAAAAATTGGATCACATATATTTGATTTTTTCATCCTGGCATATGTCAGTGATTAACTCCAACATTGGTTAATTTGCATAATTATTTTTGGCGCTAGGTCAAATGTTAAAATACACTAGCATCTGTCACAAAGTGTGCGTAAAATGCACACCTATAAATCAAACTATTAAATATTATATATTGATTTATTTTTCTGCTCTAATTTGATTTTATTTTTTAAAATCAAGGTCAGCCCTAATCATACTGATCAAATAATCGTTCATTTTACATTTTTTTAACCCTTTAGACGATCTCTTTTATCATAATGTCACTATAATTTTTGATGCAAAAAACACAAAATATGTTTTTTTTCAAAATACTACATAAAAATTGATCACATATTATTTGATTTTTGCAGCCTGGCATATGTCAATGATTAGGTATCTGAATTTTTTGTCTCTGAATTCAACTATGTTCATAAATTTAGAATTTAAAAAAAATTAGATACAAAACATTCAAAAGCAAAAAAATTCAGATCACACATCCGCGCTGACCGTCTTCCTGCATCGGTGTCACATGACCAACCTAATGTAACTCGATTGGCTGGCTGTTGGTTCCACTTGAGATAGAATCGAATGCTTATCCTTGGTGTACCCGATGCGTGATCGGAATTTTTTGCGTCTGAATTATTTGAATCTGATTTTTTTTTCATCTATGTGTATGAACATGGTTGAATTCAGAGACAAAAAAAATTCTGATACTTAATTTCAGTGCAAAAAAATTCAGCACTAGAAATTCACTGGCTTTTATGATTCAAAATCTAATGAGACAGATTTACTTCCATAAACTGTGGACTTCATCTTTAACTGTAAATATTTTGTATCTTAAAAACGTGTCATATAATTGTGCTATTTTGTAAAATCTTCACCTGAAAAGTACACATCAGAGAAACAGTGAAGTCGAATATTTGCCTCTGAGGTGAAGTACAGTAGCTGTAAAAGATGGAAATACTCCAAATTAAAATGACACTTTACTGCTGGACTTATTTTCCAACATTAATTTGAACTAATGTAACATAATGATCTTTTCTGATGAGCTAAAAATGTGAAATATTTGGATAATAGTTCAGATGTATGAATGATTTCTAACCTTGCCTTTAGATATTTCTGTTAAATTATTTATTTGTAATGCACTGTTTATTCCAAATAACTTCCTTTAAAGGTAAATATGAGTAATAACCACTGGCATAAACAATGAACACACTGTAAAAAAAAAAAAAAAAGAAAAAAGAAAAAAGAAAAAAAAAAGGTATTATTCCGGCAGCAGGGGTGCCGAAAAAACACAGTTAAATAACAGAAAATAACCATCTCATAAAAATACAGTAATTTTCCCATAATTAAAATACAGTTTATTGCCCTAACTTTACATGAGATTATGCTTTTTTTTTTTTTTTTTACTTTTTAATGTTTAATAAATAATATTACATGTATTAAAACAATTAAATTATCTATAAATATATATATATAAATAATTTTCAGTGAGACTCAGTTGTCCAATCCACTGATAAAAACTGTATTTGGACAGTTTATCAGTGCTTATACATGTTATACATTCACACAAATACATTTATTCAACATTTTTGTTGTGAAACCTCCTGTAATTACACAAGATATTTGTCAACTAACAAACAAGTCTGGTTAAACTTACAGAACAAATACTTCTTTTACGGTTGTCAGTAATTTTATCTTGTTTTATTATCATTATTATTTTTTTTTTTTTTACAGTATTAAACTTTAAATTAACAGTTTAATCTCATAAATAGAAAAAAAATATTTATGACATTAAGATACATTTGCAAATGTATTTTAAGTATTTTTCTGTGAAAAAGGAAAACATTTCTTTTAAAAAATGTAAATTTTTTGGTTATTCACAGTTACAGGTTTTTTTGTGTGTTATTTCACATTTAACATGTAAAATCACAGTCTGTTTTTGTCATTTCATTGATATTTTCCTGTATCTTAAAAATACAGGAAAAATCTTTAAAATAAACAGTGAAAATTCAGTTAAATTACTTTTTTTTCCCAGTGCATAGTGCATAAACATCCTCCATGTGCATTTGTGCAGATCTCCTCTTCATAGAAGCAGACGTAAACACAAAGCTAACACTAACACTTCTATTTCTCTCCACTTTCAGTTGACATTGAACTGACGTGTAATTGGTGCAGAAGCTGAAGCCCACTTGCCTGTGTGTAGCTGTCGGTCCTGGGTAAAACCGATAAATCGTATGTGGTTGCGAAGTGGCTTTTGGCCTGTTGGATCTGTCCGTAGCGCTCTCTTTTCCTCCACTTGGCTCTTCTGTTCTGAAAACCAAACCTGCAGGAAACAAAGCAGACCAGTCACACCAGTTTACTGTTACTTCTGTCAAACTAAGACAAAGAAACACATGAAATGGAAGTGTTTATTATGGAAGTGTTTATTTGTTGTACTGAGGACTATTTTGTATTTCTTATCAGATTAACTGCATTTCTGTTCAAAATCTAAAAATCTAAATCTTCTAAATTATTTAACTAGTAGTATTGTGACTGCCTCCGCCGCTACCGCCACCACAATAATTACAGCAAATTAGGCTACTGGTATTATTACATATTTTTGTATTATCACAACAATTATTCTTTTCCCCCTCACTCCCCCCTCTCTCTTTCTCACTTTCATTTACGCCCCCTCTTCCCCTTTTCTCTATCATCCCTTACCAAGCTATATGGTTTAGCTGCTATTTACATTTCTGATCTTTTTCATTGTAATATGACGTTGTTGTTTGTCAATACTCTGTCATTGTTGTTGTTTTTGGTTTGTTTATTTGTTTGAGTTTCTCTTTGTTTATGTGTTGTTGTTGTTTTTCTGTCCACATTGTCTTGTTAACTATCACTAATAAAAAAAAAAATAAATTAAAAAAAAAACTGTCTTTCCGTTCCTGTGAACCACAGTGGACATCAGACTGTAGAATTCCACCTTAAAACCATAAAATTACACACAACAATATTTGTCACACTTATTTACATATATATTTATTTTACTTATGGATCATATTTGTCAAGTACATATTGTACAAATTACTTGTTCTATTGTGTTTTAATAAAGTGTTCTGTATATTTACGTATTTAGATTTAGAACTGTATCCTCCTCAGACCCAACTATGGGTTTCACAACTTTATACAAAAAAAAGAAAGAAAACTGTCCACCACAAAGGACATTCCATAAAAATAAAAAAACTGCATCTGAAAAAACGTTGCATCCTGATGTTTCCAATTTAGACACTGATTTAATAAAAACAAAAAAGCTGGTACTTGCTGACATTTCCTGGGTATCAGGAGTTTATATATAGTCTGTGTATATTTAGACCTCTATCTATCTATCTATCTACACTATAAAAAAATCTGTAATTTAACAGAATTTTCACTGTTTATTTTACAGATTTTTCCTGTATTTTAAGATACAGGAAAATATCAATGAAATGATAAAAACAGACTGATTTTACATGTCAAATGTAAAATAACATGAAAAAACTGTAACTTTGAATAACCAAAAAATTTCCATTTTTTAAAAGTTTTTTTTTGTCACAGAAAAATACAGTTAAAATACATTTGCAATTGTATCGTAATTTCACAAATATTTCTTTTCTATTTATGAGATTAAACGGTTAATTTACAGTTTAATACTTAGAAAATAATTAAATGAGATAAAATTACTGACAACTAACCATAAAAGAAGTATTTGTTCTGTCAGTTGAACCAGACTTGTTTGTTAATTGACAAATATCTTGTGTAATTACAGGAGGTTTCACAACAAAACTGTTGAATAAATGTATTTTTGTGAATGTATAACATGTATAAGCACTGATAAACTGTCCAAATACAGTTTTTATCAGTGGATTGGACAACTGAGTCTCATTGAAAATTTCATATTTATATATGTATGTATGTGTGTGTGTGTGTGTGTGTGTGTGTGTGTGTGTGTGTGTGTGTGTGTGTGTGTGTGTGTGTGTGTCAGAGGAGTAAAATATGTCAATGGATGGTACTTTACAATTATTATTATTATTATTATTATTATTATTATTATTATTATTATTATTATTAATTCATTCATTTTCTGAACCCGCTTTATCCTCACTGGGGTCACGGGGGTCTCTCGGAGCCTATCCCAGCTACACAGGGGTGAAGGCGGGGTACACCCTGGACAAGTGGCCAGTTCATCGCAGGGCTGATTATTATTATTATTATTATTATTATTATTATTATTATTATTATTATTATTATTATTATTATTATTATCCATTATCTCTGATCGTTTTTATTAATTTTCCTGCTCAATTAAGGTGTTGTTTTTGTTTTTTGTTTTCTTTGTTTTTCACATATATGTTAGTAATTTCTTTCCTGCTGCTTGTTCTTTTAATTATAACTGTAACACACTATTTCATTCATAAGGATCCTGAATCTGAACGTCGATTTTTCCGCCGCATTCCTTTCTTTTTCGGTGTTCCGCGTCTTTGGTCAGAGTCTGGAACCTGAACAGGCTTCAGTCCGGTCCTGATGGAGGGAGCGGGCCTGTACTCGCGCCTCCGTTACTTCGTACCTGTACTCGCGCCTCCGTTACCTCGTACCTGTACTCGCGCCTCCGTTACTTCGTACCTGTACTCGCGCCTCCGTCAGCTCGGTCCTCATGGCCAGCTGCTCGCGCACGTACACATCTGGGTAGTGGGTTTTCTGGAACACCTTCTCCAGCTCCTCCAGCTGTGCGCTGGTGAACGTGGTCCGGTGTCTCCTCTTCTTGCTGCTGGACACATTACTGTCACACTTGTCCCCCCCCAGATCCTCCAGGTCCGTCTTGTCCGGGGTCGCGCTCACCGGGGACGCGCGTAAAGTGCAGCAGCTGTCCAAGGAGCGGCCCAGGTCCGAGTGGAGGCCTTCAGCATCTGCTTTAGGCACCACGAAACTGCCTGGAAAATACAATACAACTGTGACGAAACTAAGCAGCAACAACAAAAAATAAATAAAAATAAAAATAAAATACACATTAAAAAGTCAGTATTTAAAAGAATTAACCCTTAAAGACACAAACATCCTCCACCTTTAACCCAAACCATCTGCTGATCCAAACTGTTTAATGATCCATTAATTCTATCAGTCCATGGAAATAATTAGTGTAAAATATGACCCATTTGGACGTTCAGAGGCTCCGTAGTTACTATGGAAACACCGTCATCTTCTCCAACATTGATCCCCAGTAAAACCCATGCAGTTGGATCAGTGACAGTGGATGGACACACTGGGTTTAGGATCAATAATAAATAAAATGAACAACAATGAAGAGAAAAATGTACAAAATAATAAAGAAAAAAGAAAACAATAACCAAAAAAGCAACTAAAATAAAGAAAAAATGATAAAATAAGCAATAAAATGAATTAAACATTGACAAAACACTACATAACAAAAACAAAATGATCCACAAAATAGATGAAATGGATGAAAAAATAATAAACCCTGCAGTTGGATCAGTGACAGTGGGTGGACACACTGGGTTATGTTCAGATAATGACAGACTGGATGAAAAAGACACTTTTCAGTTTTCACTGATTTGATAAAATAACCTTTGAATTTACTCTGAGCTTTAATGAACATCTACATGATCTGTAAATTAACCCTTTTATGCAGTAATTATGAGAACCTTAGTTAAGGTGTTTGTCTTGAGTGTTTTTATTTTCCTCCACAGGCATGAAAAAAAAAACAGTGTGTTCCAGTTGTTTTTTTCATGGAGTTACAAAAATGTCCATGCATTTCATTTTTGAAGTAAAGAAACGTGTTTAAAAGCCAGTGTCAGAAACTGGGATTAAAAAAATGGAATAAAATGTGATGTTTTCTCACATTTTAACATATTCTAATGCTAATTATTCCTCTTTTCATGGAAATAATATGCACAAAAAAAAAAAAACTTTTTTTTTTCTAACAAATAATTGATTTACACTCAAACATGTTGGTGCAGATCAGGTTATCTAGAACAGCAAAGTTACAGTGATGGTCTGAATGTCAGAGTATTATGGGATGGTGCATAAGTGTCCACTGTGTTGGCTGATATGGAACTGAAACAACCAAACCCATGAAAATACAAGAGAACAGCTGCAGAACAACTGACCACTGGACTGACCACTGGACTGACCAGTATGTATGAAAGGGTTAAACTGCCAGACCATAATGGTGAAATAATGGCGTATTTTCTTTCTTTCTTTCTTTCTTTCTTTCTTTCTTTCTTTCTTTCTTTCTTCATAAAAAAGTTATAAAAAGTAGACATTTAACATTTTAAACTTGTAAATGAATGTGTTGGTAGAGTTGGCAGAGCGGCTCTTCCAATAACCAAAGGGTTGGTGGTTCCAATCCTAACTCAGACTGTCCAAGTGTCCAAGTGTCCATGGAAGACTCTGAAGCCTAAATTGTTCCCAGTTGGACCTCTGGTGGATTTGGACAGAGCTGTGGACTCCATGAAGGTGGAGAAAATGGGCTAAATAAGCGCAGTCCATTTAAATCCAATGTTCAGTTAAGCCGATGTTTGACTCAGACTCACACTGCACATGTTCGGACTGAAGCACCTCAGCTTCAGCCCGTGGGCACGTTTGCAAAGTTGACTTTGGAAGTTTGATTTGACTGTTTTTATGTGTTGAAAACCTTTTTCCGTTTCATGTCTGAAAGTTTGTGTCTGTAACTATTTAATGACCTGTTGTCCGTCTGGGCCACGACACTGTCGGAAAAGACAGTTTTAATGTCAGTGAGGTTTTCCTGGATAAATAAACGTCAAATTACATATATATATATATATATATATATATATATATATATATATATATATATATATATATATATATATATATATATATACATATATATAGTGTGTGTGTGTGTGTGTGTGTGTGTGTGTGTGTGTTTAAAATGTTAAATGTACATGTTACTCCGTAAATGTGTTTACAGTAGTTGTGTTTTTTACAGTATTGTTCTTAAACCACAACAACAGGATTTTATTTACAGTGTTTAACATCCACGGGTTTATCACCTTTGAAGTATTTAATTTTATTTCTCCTTTTCTCTAAATAGTTTTTACTTGTTTGTCAAAAAAACGTTGGTATTTTAATTGTTCTGCGCAGTTTTGGAATCAAACTCTCCTCCATCGGCTGACCTGAATACACACACACACACACACACACACACACACACACACACGCACACACACACCACACACACACACACACACACACACACACCACACACACACACACACACATTATTCAGCACAACTTCTAAATCACACTTTTGTGTTTCCCGAGTGATTTGTCACCTTTAATTATAAAATGATCCTCAGCCTCTGGCCTTTTCCTTTTGTTTCCAGTGAAAATCCGTTCTTTTCCTGTTTGTAACCCTTTCATACATACTGGTCAGTCCAGTGGACAGTCCAGTGGTCAGTCCAGTGGTCAGTTCTTCTGTTCTCTTGAATATTCATGGGTTTTGTTGTTTCAGTTCCATATCAGTGAACACAGTGGACACTTATGCACCATCCCATAATACAGTTGAATTCAGACCATTCCTGTACCTTCTCTGTTCTTCATAAATCTGATCTGCAGTGACATGTTTGAGTATAAATCGGTTGCCTGTTATTGTTAATAGACTGTAATTAACCTTTTTTTTTTTTTTTTAAACAATATGCCAAAAAAAAAAAATAAACAACTTATCTCCATGAAGTGAGTAATAACTGGTATTAGTGTATATTAAAATGTGAGAAAACATCAGATTAGCTGCATTAAAAATGTTTTCATGTCATAGTTTCCTCTCAGTTTATCAGTAAATATGTTTCTTTGCTTCAAAACTTAAACGCATGGTGTCCAGCTGAATGGACATTTTTGTAACTCCATGAAAAATAGATTCATAAAAAAAAAAATTCAATCGCATTGTTTTTGTAATGCCTGGAGGAATAAAAACACTCAGGGGAAAAAAAAAAAAATCTTGATTAAGACTCTTAATGATTAAGGCTTCATGCATGAAAGGGTTAAACGGCACCACATTGTTTTTCAATTTACAGTTTTATTTTCTAAAAAATATAGAAATCCATCATTTCTTCAAACAAATCTGGTTTCGTTCACATACTCTTCCTGTAAAAACTACAGCTGTATTTCATTTAATCGCAAAAATCTTTTCAAATAAACAACTTTGCATTGTTTTGTCACTTACAGTTTGTTTGTTTTTTATGTTGCAATTGTACAACTTTTTGGTGTTAATTCTGCAGTCATTTTGTACAGTGTACTTTTCTACTTTCTCCTCTCAGATGCGTAAAGGCTCCTTCTCGGTCGTGCGTAAACTTGTGCACACTCATCCCACACTCACCGCTCTGCTCTCCGCAGGGGGAGGACCGGTGCTCGGCGCTCTGGAGCCCGAAGGCCTGCGCGCATTTGGCCGCAGACTTACTGAAGTACTGCCCGCTGTCCAGACTCTCCATCACCTGGTCCATGTAGTAATCGCTGGCCTTCATCGTTTGGTTTTTCAAGGCAAACTTATCCTCCATAAACTCCATCATTTTAACCCAGATCCTTTCGCTTATTAGTAGAAAAAAAAAAACAAAAAACCAGAACCTAATCGCCGTTGCGCTGAGCACCGACGAGCTGGAGCTGGATGTGCGTAATGGAATAATTCGCCAGTGGAGTTAATTTGCTCTGTCTTCAAGGCACAACGTCTTTATAGCCCCCAAAGAGAATGGGATCCGTCTAAAGCCCCCCCCTCCCCATCACCAGCTCCTCCCACCCCCTGGACCCAAACCAAACAGCACTTAAACGGGATTTCAGACCCACCACCACCTCCACCTCCACTCTGAGAGGAAACCATCAGAAGTGCGTTTCCAGCCTGTTGACGCATCCGTCCTTCTTCTGCTCTGACAGCAGATCACAGCTGAGCCTCAGATACTTGTCATGGTGTCGGCTGGAAATTCATCTGGGTCCTGGATGTTTCAGACTTCCTCTGCGGCTCAAACAACTCCAAACACTTTTACTTCTAAACGCACAAAATAATGCATGTGTATTTTATTGCTCTGATAACAGATAATGAGGCCTGACATTAAGTAGGTAAACAGTACACATGACACAGGCCGCATCTGAAAACTTACAGTTCAAGACAATCAAACATCCGTAATGTTGAACAAATTTGTAAGAAAAAAAAGAGCAAATAATTAACAAGAAAAACACAGGTTAACCCTTTCATGCATGAATTATGAGAACCTTAGTCAATTTTTTTTTCTTGAGTGTTTTTGTTCCTCTTTAGACATGAAAAAAAAAAACAATGCAAATGATTTTTTTTTTTATATGAACCTATTTCTGGTGGAGTCACAAAAATGTCCCCTCCGCTGGAAACCATGCATTTAAGTTTTGACGCAAAGAAACATGGATTTAAAACTCATCATCAGAAAGTGATAAACTGTGTGAAAACTAGGAAATAAAAACATGTTTAATGCCGCTATTTGCTAAATCGCTACTGTTTTCTCACATTTTATCCTACTCTAATATTAGTTATTACTCATTTCATGGACATAAAATCCTCTTGACACCCAGGAATTTGACAGTTTTAGCTTCTTTTTCTTTACATTAAAAACCTGTCTTGACTGGAAACTGCATAATGCAACAGTTTATTCAGATACATTTTTAAAATATTTTTTTATTTATGGATTGATTGATTTTTTTTAATGAAATGTCCTTTGTAAAGCACAGTATTTTTGAAGTTAACCCTTTGGTGCATAGTGGTCACTCCAGTGGACAGTTGTTCTCCAGCTGTTCTCTTGTATATTATATTCATGGATTTTGTTGTTTTAGTTCCATATCATTCAACACAGTGGACACTCATGCACCATCCCATAATACACTGACATTCATACTGTTACTGTAACTTTGCTGTTTTTGATAAACCTGATCTGCACTAACACGTTTGAGTGGAAATCCATTTCTTTTTATTGTTATTAGACTGTAATTAACAGGGTTTTTTGGGGGGTTTTTTTAGGAAAAAGGTTTTTTTTTTTTGTATATTATCTCCATAAAGTGAGTAATGACCAGTATTAGAGTATATTAAAATGTGACAAAACATCAGATTTGCTGCATTAAAATGTTTTATTTCATAGCTTTCATTCAATATATCAGTAAATTTGTTTCTTTGCTTCAGAATTAAGTGCACAGTGTCCAGCTGAGTAGACATTTTTGCAACTCCATGAATAATAGGTTCATAATAAAAATGTCAGTTGTTTTGTGTTTTTAATGCCTAGAGGAATAAAAACACTCAGGGAAAAAAAATCTTGATTAAAGCTCTTACAATTCATGCATGAAAGGGTTAAACTGTCAAACTGTTGTCCCCTACAGAGGACAAAATGCATTGCTGGGTCTCAGGAGGATATGCAAAACAAACAAACAAACAAACAAACAAACAAAACAAAAAAAACACTTTTTGTTTCAGAAAACTGTTAATTACAGTCTGATAACAATTAGCAACTGCTTTACACTCAAACACGTCAGTGCAGATCAGGTTTATTATGAGCAGCAAAGTTACAATAATTATAGGAAGTGTTTGGGAGGATGCATGAGTGTCTGTCGGCTGAGATGGAACTGAAACAACAAAAGCCTGAATATACAAGAGAACAGCTGCAGAAGAACTGTCCACTGGACTGACCGCTGGAGTGACCACTGGGGTGACCACTGGGCATGAAAGGGTTAAATTCAGATTCAGATTCAGAAAACTGTCTTTATCCCATATACAGACAGTTCATTTGCAGCGTACCACAGACATCAGCCCACATCCAAAGTGCAAAGTGACAAACAGAAATAAATGTGTGCACAAATACCGGAGTAATGAAAGCAGCTACCAATAAATGCATTTAAATAATCAACAATGAATAATCAATAAATACCAATGCAGACTAAAAGACTAAAAGACAGGGTAAAAGAAGAAGAAAACAGAAGGTTAATATACAGCCGATCATTACAGCTTTAATTTGATGAAATTAATTTGACAGTTTGTGTTTTTTATTCAACACTAGTCAAGTCTGCGTCAGACTGTATGTACACGACAGATTCCATTAGAATGAACAGATGAACGCACACGGAGGTTAAGGGAAGAGTCTGACATCACACTGGTAAAAACTGAAATCAGCTTGAATTTAACAACAATAAAAACTGTATTTGTATTTGAATTATAATTCTATATGAAATAACTCTATAACAGTTCACAGTAACCCCCCCCCACCCCTATGCACATGTGAAACCCCCAGTTTAACATGTAAATACTGAATTTGAATTCTACAGTCATAGAAATGAAGGCAGTAGGTCTGATGGTGACACTGGTGGGGACACACAAGTGCTCCAAGGCAGCACTCCTGAAAGGGGATGGTTTTTTTGTTTTTGCATTTGCGATCATAATTTCATGTCATGTAGAGCTGATCAAACAAACAAACAAACAAACAAACAATCATAGTCAGAAAAACAATGCAGTCATTGACACGTTAATAATGTTTATCTGAATATTTAAAGACAAGAATTTAATGCATTCTGCAGTTTTTCTAATGACGAACACATGCAGTAATGTGGAACCACACCTGGATTTACAGCCTCTGCTCCTCCACCTCCTCTATCTCCTCCGTCTTCTCCTCTTCCTTCTTCTCTTCCTCCTTCTCCTCCTCCTCTACCTCCTCCTTCTTCTCCTCCTCCTTCTCTACCTCTTCCTCCATCCTTCTTCTCTTCCTCTACCTCCTCCTTCTTCTCCTCCTCCTCTACCTCCTCCTCTTTCTCTTCCTCTTCCTCCATCCTTCTTCTCCTCCTCTACCTCCTCCTTCTTCTCCTCCTCTTCTACCTCCTCCTCCTTCTCTTCCTCTTCCTCCATCCTTCTTCTCCTCCTCTACCTCCTCCTTCTTCTCCTCCTCTTCTACCTCCTCCTCCTTCTCCTCCTCTTCCTCCTCCTCCTTCTCCTCCTCTACCTCCTCCTTCTTCTCCTCCTCTACCTCCTCCTCTACCTTCTCCTTCTTTTCCTCCTCTTCCTCCTCCTCCTTCTCCTCCTCTACCTCCTCCTTCTTCTCCTCCTCTACCTCCTCCTCTACCTTCTCCTTCTTTTCCTCCTCTTCCTCCTCCTTCTTCTCCTCCTCTACCTCCTCCTCTACCTTCTCCTTCTTTTCCTCCTCTTCCTTCTCCTTCTTCTCCTCCTCAACCTTCTCCTTCTTTTTCTCCTCTTCCTCCTCCTCCTTCTCCTCCTCTACCTCCTCCTCCTCTCTACTGTCTGTCACCTGACCTAATGCATGACATATGAACAGATTACAGATCCACTGTTCATACAGTTTGATGGTACAGTTACTGCCTGAGCAAAAAAGGCTTTAGTTTCAATTATTACATGTAATTTATTCCCAAAAATATGGATAAAATCACATCTAGAATCACATTTACAATCTGAGCTTTTATTGTATTTTCTCCACAAATTTTCTTTGTGTGTTTTTTAAACAGTTGCTCTCTTCCGTAGAAATGTATTAAAATAATAAGTAAAGTAACTTTTAAAAGTGTTTCTGTTTGGTATTAAATAGTGTCTTTTCTTCAGTTTCTACAGTTCTAGACCCTTAAACTAACTTGTACTGGGACTCCTATAGAAGTGTCTTCTGTCCAGTTTTCTTTTCTTTGACATCCTTTACATCCTAATTACTGAGCACACACACACACACACACACACACACACACACACACACACACACACACACATGTAACTGACTCCACTCATATTCAAATCCGTCTAACTGATGTGACTCAGGCAGAACAAATACAAACATGTTGAAAACTTACGTTAGCGCTCCAACTGCAGGTTCCTTTTACAAGTAGATGGAGTGACAGCGGGGACGGCCAATCACATGTACGTTAGCAAAACCAAAGAGCCAATCTGAGAGCGACATTTACGTTAGAGGCGGGACTTCTAGCAGAGACCAACTGTTAACCCTTTGTGTGCCAGAATCATCGACAAAATACTACGAACAGCTGTTGGACTGATAGTGAGTACACAGCAGTGGTAGTCATACTGGTAGGGACGGGTCCCTAGAGTCCCTACGCAATTCTACGCCCCTGATATAAATATTTATAGAAATACCAAATTTCTTATTTTTCTCTTACATTTCACTTTTCACTCTCTTGTATTTTTGCTTGGTGTTTGTTGTTGCTATGAAATTTCCCAACGGTGGGATAAATAAAGCCTTATCTTATCTTATCTTATCTTATCTTATCTTATCTTATCTTGTCTTATCTTATCTTATCTTATCTTATCTTATCTTGTCTTATCTTATCTTATCTTGTCTTACCTTATTTTATCTTATCTGAATTGTATAATATTATTCTCTTTTTTGCGCATTCATTTGTAAATTAGTTCTGCACATGTTGGACTCTATTGGCTTTAATTCATAAATTTGCAGATACAGTATTTTCAGTTTTTATTTGAGGGACTGACGAGAGTTTTGTCAATTTGTAAAAAAAGAAAAGAAAGAGTAAGATGGCAGTTTTTAACGAAGAAGCAAATATAAAATTAAAAAGGAAAACGAGTAAAATCTGTTAAAGTTTGCAGCTGTTGAACGAATGTCAGAGCAGAATTATCTGATGAAATGAAACCATCAGCTCCATGAAGGACTGAGGTTCTGGAAAGATGAACACATGGACCCAAGTGGAGGAGGAGACCTGAGGAGGAGATCTGAGGAGATCTGAGGAGACCTGAGGAGGAGATCTGAGAAGGAGATCTGAGGAGACCTGAGGAGGAGATCTGAGAAGGAGATCTGAGGAGGAGACCTGAGGAGGAGAACTGAGGAGATCTGAGGAGGAGACCTGAGGAGGAGATCTGAGAAGGAGATCTGAGGAGGAGACCTGAGGAGGAGAACTGAGGAGATCTGAGGAGGAGATCTGAGGAGGAGATCTGAGGAGGAGATCTGAGAAGGAGATCTGAGGAGGAGATCTGAGGAGGAGACCTGAGGAGTGGCCCTTCTGCTCCTTATTGTTGGATTTTGTTCTGTCATCTCCACCTCCTTCTTCTTCTCCACCTCCACCTCCTTCTCAACACCCACCTCCACCTCCTTGTCCATCTCCACCTCCACCCCCACCTCCTTCTCCATGTCCTTGTCCTTCTCCACTTCCTTCTCCATGTCCACCTCCTTCTCCTTCTCCTTCTCCACCTCCACCCCACCTGTGACCCACACCCTGCAGTGCTTTGGTTCACCTCAGGGTCAGTGTTCGTACCTGGGGTGTCATGGTGCCACAGGAGGAAAAATAAAAATAAATAGAGGTGCTCTTATGTCGGGGGGGGTTTGGGGGGGGGGGGGTGACCTGCACACTGACTCACGCTGAGGAGAAAATGTGAAAAGTTCATTGTGGTTTGGTGGACTTTCTCTCCAAATTCCTGAGGCAATAAATGCTGCATGGGTTGGTCAGCTTTAGATCTAGTCCAGGGGGGTCAAACATACGGTCCCAGGGCCAAAACCGGCCTCCAAAGGGTCCAATCCGGCCCGTGGGAAGAGTTCGTGGAATTCAAAAATGACACTGAAGATATTAACAGTTAAAGATGTTCAACTCATTTTACTTCCGGTTCCACATTCAGACCAGTATGATGTGGGTCAGACCAGTAAAATAACATCATAATAACACAAATAATGACAACTACAATATTTCTCTCTTTATTTTAGTGTAACAAAAAAAGTAAAATTACATGAAAATATTTACATTTATAAACTATCCTTCCACAAAAAATGGGAATAGTCTCTGGATCGACTCTTTCTTTTTAAATTCAACAGTTTCCAGGTTGTTCCATACAGCAGAAGAAGCTGAAGCTTGGTACCAGTCATGTGTCTGTCCAATTAGATTCAATTCCAATCAATATTTGTTGAGTTCTAATTTTAAATGTGTGGTAAATGGGATTTTCAACGTTAAATGGAAATGTCCACAGAGTCCACATTCCACAGTGGATGTGGACAAGAGGAAGATTAAATTTAAAGATTCATAAAGTACGCACTACATTAAAAAGTTTCCGTATCTCCATTTGTGGAGTAAAACTATGGAACAAATCGTGTGTGGAGATAAAATAAATATCTAATATAATTCAGTTTAAAAAAAGATATAAAGAATTGATTCTTGAGAGGTACAGTATTTAATAATGACACTGAGGCCTGTTTGTTTTGTTTGTGTATGACAGTGTCCTGTTAAATCTGCTGTAGTTATTGAAGAAAATGTTCGATTTGTTGAGTCTGTTTGTATGACCACACTGACACGAATATAATGTTGTGGATAATTCAGTTGCTGTACTATGGACTGTTGTGGTACAATGCTAAAATTGGGGCAATAGTATAGGTTGATTGCTGTATAAAGTTAATTAAAAAGGTTTAAAAAGACTGAGGGGTAGGATTAAATAAGTTCATACTTCTTCCTACTCCTTTTTGACCGTGCAAAATTCAGACTTGTACGTGCTTGAAGATAAATTCTGTCCATTTAAATGTTATTTTGTTTATGTCTTAACTTGCTTTGTTTTGTTTTATTTTCTTTGCATGTTTGAAATAAAATAAAAATAAATAAAAATAAAATAAATAAAATAAAATAAACAATTTTGTGTCAGATACAAGATATTGTTCTAAGCTACAGGTGGATCCAATTGGAGGCTAATTGGAGTTGTTTTGAAATTTTGATGAATTTTGGAAAACTGCTCAGTGATGACAGATAGGAAAATGGTAGATTTTGTGACCTTGCTGTGACCTTGAACTTTGGCCTAATTGGCCCAAAATTGAATGGGTTGGTCCCAGGGCCTAGGCCTATCTGTGGGGAAGATTTGGGAAAGATGGGTGGAAGAGTTTCCCTGTAAAGTTGCTAAAAAACAAACAACAAACAAACAAACAAACAAACAAACACAAAGCAAAGTGATCACATTACCTCCTGGCAGAGGTAATAACATGCCCAATACCCACAATGCAATGTGGAGATAAAAAGTTGTGGTCATGACTAAAACTGAGTGATTTAAATCCATTCATCTTAAACTTTTCATACTTTCGACTCTGTCTACAAATGAACAGAATATACTGAACATTTTATCGTAATGTAATCAAACTGAAATCATTTAAGTACATTGTGATTAAAGCATTTAAGTGAATACAAAGTCCGGGTTCACTGGTCTGTATGTGGAACCTGAACTAAAGTGAATGTGACATCCCTGATCTGTTCAGACTAACTCTACAGTCTGAACAGACCTGAAGCGTCTTATTCTTCTCAGACACTTCCTGTCAGGTGTTTACGACACACACTCATCCTTTCTCACAGCTCAGATGTGACTGGCTTTATGTCAGTGTGATTCATTTCAGTCTGACTGGGACTGAATACGGTCCAAACATCTCCTTTAACATTCAGGAGGCCAAACTTCTGAAGGCAGGAGACATGACATCATGACGCCCAAAGCCACACTTGGCTCTAATTTAATTTCAGTGAAATGTCTTGAAACGTTGGCATGGCACTAAACGAGAAAAAAAAAAAAAGACGGGTTTATTTTTCCCAAAAGCACAAACCCCTTGAAACGTATGAATGTCATTCTCAAAGCCGACTACCAAAAAGTGAAAGCTGTGCATTCGTGCTGTGAAAATTTGTTTTCCTTTTGTTTGTATTTAGTTTTCCAGGGGGCGGGCATTCCTGAGCGCTGACAGACCTCTGCTCCCAGTCGCTGGACTAAGTCATCTGGGTTCATGTCGACACGTTGCACTGGTCACCAGTGACTGAAACCAGATCAGACCAGCCGACTGGATTCAAGAGCATTTCCACAACACTGGAGCTGTATGCAACTACTGCAACGAGAGGCAAAAAACACTTTACAGAGCGAAACGGAAAAGACTGAAAACAATGAACATGTCAGATACGTTCAACTGTTACTGCAGCAGTTACACAGTGTCATCTGCATCTACAGCAAAAGGAAAAAATGTCCTTTTAACAACAGTTACAAACACCTGGAGCTGCTTTGACCTACACTGAAAAAAAAAAAAAAAACACGTTAAAAAAAACTGTAATATTCCAGCAGCAGGGGTGCCGAAAAAATACTGTAAAATACCAGAAAATAACCATCTCATAAAAATACGGTAATTTTCAACAATTAAAATACAGGTTTTTGCACTAACTTTACATGACATTTTGCATATTTTTTTTATTTTTTAATGTTTAATAAAGACTATTTACATGTATTAAAACAATCAAATTACCTATATATATATAAATAATTTTCAGTGAGACTAAGTTGTACAGTCCACTGATAAAAACTGTATTTGGACAGTTTATCAGTGCTTATACATGTTATACATTCACAAAAATACATTTATTCAACATTTTTGTTGTGAAACCTCCTGTAATTACACAAGATATTTGTCAATTAACAAACAAGTCTGGTTAAACTGACAGAACAAATACTTCTTTTACAGTTAATTGTCAGTAATTTTATCTCGTTTTACTATTTTTTTTTTACAGTATTAAACTTTAAATTAACAGTTTAATTCAATCTAATCTGATCTAATGTAATCTAATGCAACCTAATCTACTCCAATCCAATCTAATCTAATCTAATCTAATCTAATTATTATTATTATTATTTTACTTTTTCCACTTAAGATCCTATTGGTCTGTATGTGGAACCAGAACTAAAATAATTCTAACATCCTTGAAGAAGATATTAGCAAATCTTCTGAACCGCTTTAAAATTTCACACATTCATGCATGGGGCCACATTAGACCCTTTGACGGCCCAGTTTTGGCCCACAGGCCGTATGTTTGACACTCCTGCTATAAAGAAAAGTACAACAAATCAAGTCATTTCATTTGAGGAGTTTTAAATTGGTTGGTTATCTCATGAAAAGTGGAAGTGGAAACATGTAAAAATATTTAAAGTACATTTTTGCGTCTGAACCCTTGTGCTGCCAACAGCCGTCATTTGGGAATAAATGAGTCCTGAGTGTTTGTGTGGGCCTAAGGCAGCAGATGAAACAGACTGACTGTTTGTGTGGGCCTAAGGCAGCAGGTGAAACAGACAGACTGTTTGTGTGGGCCTAAGGCAGCAGGTCAAACAGACTGACTGTTTGTGTGGGCCTAAGGCAGCAGGTGAAACAGACTGACTGTTTGTGTGGGCCTAAGGCAGCAGGTCAAACAGACAGACTGTTTGTGTGGGCCTAAGGCAGCAGGTGAAACAGACTGTGTGTGTGGGCCTAAGGCAGCAGGTGAAACAGACTGACTGTTTGTGTGGGCCTAAGGCAGCAGGTGAAACAGACTGACTGTTTGTGTGGGCCTAAGGCAGCAGGTGAAACAGACTGTGTGTGTGGGCCTAAGGCAGCAGGTGAAACAGACTGACTGTTTGTGTGGGCCTAAGGCAGCAGGTCAAACAGACTATGTGTGTGGGCCTAAGGCAGCAGGTGAAACAGACTGACTGTTTGTGTGGGCCTAAGGCAGCAGGTGAAACAGACTGACTGTTTGTGTGGTGGGCCTAAGGCAGCAGGTCAAACAGACTGACTGTTTGTGTGGGCCTAAGGCAGCAGGTCAAACAGACTGTGTGTGTGGGCCTAAGGCAGCAGGTGAAATAGACTGTGTGTGTGGGCCTAAGGCAGCAGGTGAAACAGACTGTTTGTGTGGGCCTAAGGCAGCAGGTGAAACAGACTGTGTGTGTGTGGGCCTAAGGCAGCAGGTGAAACAGACTGACTGTTTGTGTGGGCCTAAGGCAGCAGGTGAAACAGACTGACTGTTTGTGTGGGCCTAAGGCAGCAGGTCAAACAGACTGTGTGTGTGGGCCTAAGGCAGCAGGTGAAACAGACTGTGTGTGTGGGCCTAAGGCAGCAGGTCAAACAGACTGTGTGTGTGGGCCTAAGGCAGCAGGTCAAACAGACTGTTTGTGTGGGTCTAAGGCAGCAGGTCAAACAGACTGTGTGTGTGGGCCTAAGGCAGCAGGTCAAACAGACTGTTTGTGTGGGCCTAAGGCAGCAGGTGAAACAGACTGTGTGTGGGCCTAAGGCAGCAGGTGAAACAGACTGTGTGTGTGTGTGGGCCTAAGGCAGCAGGTGAAACAGACTGACTGTTTGTGTGGGCCTAAGGCAGCAGGTGAAACAGACTGACTGTTTGTGTGGGCCTAAGGCAGCAGGTCAAACAGACTGTGTGTGTGGGCCTAAGGCAGCAGGTGAAACAGACTGACTATTTGTGTGGGCCTAAGGCAGCAGGTGAAACAGACTGTTTGTGTGGGCCTAAGGCAGCAGGTGAAACAGACTGTGGTGTGGGCCTAAGGCAGCAGGTGAAACAGACTGTGTGTGTGGGCCTAAGGCAGCAGGTCAAACAGACTGTTTGTGTGGGTCTAAGGCAGCAGGTCAAACAGACTGTGTGTGTGGGCCTAAGGCAGCAGGTCAAACAGACTGTTTGTGTGGGCCTAAGGCAGCAGGTGAAACAGACTGTGTGTGGGCCTAAGGCAGCAGGTGAAACAGACTGTGTGTGTGTGGGCCTAAGGCAGCAGGTGAAACAGACTGACTGTTTGTGTGGGCCTAAGGCAGCAGGTGAAACAGACTGACTGTTTGTGTGGGCCTAAGGCAGCAGGTCAAACAGACTGTGTGTGTGGGCCTAAGGCAGCAGGTGAAACAGACTGACTATTTGTGTGGGCCTAAGGCAGCAGGTGAAACAGACTGTTTGTGTGGGCCTAAGGCAGCAGGTGAAACAGACTGTGTGTGTGGGCCTAAGGCAGCAGGTGAAACAGACTGTGTGTGTGGGCCTAAGGCAGCAGGTCAAACAGACTGTTTGTGTGGGTCTAAGGCAGCAGGTCAAACAGACTGTGTGTGTGGGCCTAAGGCAGCAGGTCAAACAGACTGACTATTTGTGTGGGCCTAAGGCAGCAGGTGAAACAGACTGTTTGTGTGGGCCTAAGGCAGCAGGTGAAACAGACTGTGTGTGTGGGCCTAAGGCAGCAGGTGAAACAGACTGTGTGTGTGGGCCTAAGGCAGCAGGTCAAACAGACAGACTGTTTGTGTGGGCCTAAGGCAGCAGGTCAAACAGACTGTTTGTGTGGGCCTAAGGCAGCAGGTCAAACAGACTGTGTGTGTGGGCCTAAGGCAGCAGGTGAAACAGACTGTTTGTGTGGGCCTAAGGCAGCAGGTGAAACAGACTGTGTGTGTGGGCCTAAGGCAGCAGGTGAAACAGACTGTGTGTGTGGGCCTAAGGCAGCAGGTGAAGCCTTTGCAGGAGCGCTGGTGCATTCCTCTCAGTTTCTCTCCACTCTCCATGTCTTTACTTTGGCCAACGCAGCGGGCTGATTGTTTTCCAGGACAGACATAAATATGGAAAGACGTGCTTTTCTCTCCTTTATCAATCTGCTTTTAGCAGGTTTGAGTGTTTTCAGGAATGAGACTGTGTGAAGCCAAACAACTCAGGACGGCTTTCCCTGCATCTGAAAGAATGTATTCCTGTTTTTATGACTCAGTATTCACTCTAATAATAAACACCGCTGCTGTCTTTCATTCATGTGCACCTGCACATGAGCTCTGGCCTTTCAACAAACACATTCCAATAAACATATCAGCATTATCATACAGCAGTCATGTGGTATCTTTTAGCCAATTTTCTATAAATTGCTATGAATGTAAGCTTTGAATTTATTTTTTTGAAGTTTAGATTTTGGAAGACATGTTCAGAAAGGTATAATTTGGCTTTCATTGATTTTATTACAATATGATGATCACTTCCACAATAAATCTGTAAATAAGGATCTAATGTGGACAAACATTATATATATATATATATATGTATATATATATATATATATATATATATATATATATGTGCACTGCAAAATTGTATATAAGTAAAATAAAAGAGTAAATGAGAAGAATTTGTGTATTTTCCACAGTTAATGAAACCCAACTATGACTGTGAAAAGAAAGAAAGAAAGAAAGAAAGAAAGAAAGAAAGAAAGAAAGAAAGAGAAAGAAGCTAACTTGCCGTACACTGATTTCCAGTATAAATATCTGACTGTACAGCCACAGTTCAAAGGTGACTCAAACCTGTGTATAAATCTGCAGTGTGGACCATGGAGCCTGAATCTTCTTTCTTTTCTGTGCAGGACCAAACTTTACAGACACACAAACAGTCGTGTGTAAAAAGTTAAACCCACCAAACGTGTCCCTTTAAGACGCGTCCCTTTAAGACTCTATTGGACATCATGTGCTTTGAGGCGGGGCCGACAGGAGGGGCTGGCAGGGCGGCGTTGGCCGACAGGGCCGTTCTCCACCTTATCTAAATGTGCGGTGAGGCGCTCATTTCACCAGCCAATGGAGTTGGACGTCTAAGGTTCCATATAATTCAGCCATAAACCAAAAGTAAACAAATCTAATAAAAACGCTGGTTTAACGGAATAAAGTTCACAAGTGGGAAAAGTCTGAAAGGCTGGATAAAGGTGAGCGGGTTTTCTGTCAGGTCAGCTGTCTGGGACCATGTGACGGTCTGGAAGGTCTCTATTATCTGTGCAGTGCCCCCCCCCCCCCCCCCCCCCCCCCCCCACAAAAAAAAAAAAAAAAAAAATCCCCATCAGCCCTTGTACAGTCAAAACACCCCCCCCCACACCCCACCCCTCAGCCCCCCCCACACACAGACATGTGTAAGTGAAAGATAGAAGGAAAATAAATAGACGGACATGCATTTCCTGCCAGGGAGCCACTCTGCAGCTCCGACTGTTTGTTTTGACATTCATTAAGTTATCATTTCCAGGCGGCCGACCAGCCAGGAACCTCCAAGACTGAGGTTCACCGCCTCCGGTCGGGTCCTGTTTGTGGACGGACGCCTCAGCTCCACACACACACACACACACACACACACACACACGGCCATTATAATCCATCGCTTAAAATAAGGACAACAGCGTTCTAATTCTAACACCAATGTTTGTCCTCTGCTCAGAAAAGTCGTCTTTTTAAGCCAACGGTGGCGAGTTGGAGACAAATATATATAAAAATATATAATCTATCCACAGAACGGCTTTTATTACTGTTACACTGTAAGCCTGGAATATGTATTCACTAAAATGCTGTAATTACAATTACTTAAATTATTTAAGTTTTATTCCATTACTATAAAATGTTCAGTATATTTAAATCACTCAGTTTTCGTCAGGACCACACCTTTTTATCCGTGCATTGCATTGTGGGTATTGGGCATGTTGCTGTAAATGTGTTCTTTTTCTGTGCAGGGGTTCAGTGGGGTTGTGCTGTTAGTGTTGATTTGGACTGAATGTGTGTATGCTAATGTTTATTGTCCTTTTTGTGTTTGTTTTTGTATTTTTGTAGAGCTGCACCATGAGTCAGAGCCGGAGGAAGAACAATAGATTTACTGTTCAGCTAAAACTTGTCTAGTTTGATAAAAATTCTAATGCTTTGCCAAATTCAAAGCACTTCCTATACTGGTGAATTACACTGAGTTAACTTCCTGCCTAACTCTTATCCACGCTACAATATATTAAGTTAAATAATTATACAAAGCCATTCCTGTTGCAAAAGATTTTAATTTAAATCAACTTGGAATTGAGTAAAATAAACTGATGACATTCAGTCTAATGATTATACAAAGCACTTGACATCGTAACAAATTTTCAGTTAAATTAACTTGGCATTTAGTGTGTTGGACTTAAAATAGTAATTCCATTCAAATCAAGCATTTAAGTTTAATACACTCAAATTTTCATTGCTCATTAATTTTTTAAGGCAACGAGTTACCTCAGATTTTTTAAGTAAACTCAATTTATCCGGTCTTACAGTGTTAAAACCCTCTGGTATCCCATCCACCAAGGCCCTTACTAAGCACCAAGTGTGCCTTTTTGGCACATTTGTGGAATAATGTAAAAAAAAATTTCATACAGTTTGTTTTTAATTCTTTTACACTTTTTTCTATTTCATCAACTTGAGCCATAAATAAAAATACCAAATACTCAATGATTGTCACATTTTTTAACCCTTTAAATGCCGTGTTTGTAATGTAAACAAACCATTTTTTGGATGCAAAAAATACAAAAAATTATTTTTTTTCAATATACTACATAAAAAGTGGATCACATATGATTTGATTTTTTCATCCTGGCATATGTCAGTGATTAACAGCAACATTGGTTAATTTGCATTATTATTTTTGGCGCTAGGTCAAATGTTCAAAAATACTAGCATCTGTCACCAAGTGTGCCAAAAAGGCACACCTATAAATCAAACTATTAAATATTATATATTGATTTATTTTTCTGCTCTAATTTGATTTTATTTTTGTACATCCAGGTCAGCCCTAATCATACAGATCAAATGTTAGAAATAAACAGTGGTTTCCAGCTGTTATTTTCCACCTGTATAAAGTGCAGTGGAACAGCGTCCTGGTCCAGGTGAACCCAACACAAACCCTAAAGGTCCTGCTTCCTTTTTCCTGTCGTCATCTGCATACGAAGCGTGTCATTCGCTGTAGGTTTCACCACTTTGTTCCACGTCTTTCGGTACGGCTGTTTCCCTTTTTTTTTCGGCAGTGACACTTGAGCAGGATCCACATGATGGGAGCGCCTGCAGATATTTGGGCTGGTCCGGCTCCGATCGCTCCTAATGAATTTGGAGGAGAGGTGGCCCAGGTTTTCAACACAGAAAAAAAAAACAGCTGCAGGGTGAAAGTCAGCAGGCGATAAGAGAGGAAGAAAACAGCAAAAGACGCACTGATACAGACGGAAAAACAGAAATATTAGTGTGGAAAGATTTATTACATTTGATCAGTCAGTGTTTTCTACGGAGGCACCAGGACCATCCATCCATCTGTGCATCAGACACAGATAAGTCTATATCCACATATTCTAACTGTTTAAGTCATCCACTATATGGACAAAAGTCTGTGGACACGTTGAATCCAGGTGTTTCTTTTCTAACAGGGGTCTGGGATCCAAAACAATAATGACTAATGTCAGAATATAGTTTTATATTATGGGATAAACATCCTATTGATTATTAATATTGATGTTTGTGTGTCCGATCCTCATGAACAGGACATCTGACAGCTGGAGACATGATGTGTCCACATATTTATGTCCATATAGTTTAGAAACATCAATATTTCCTTAAAGTTTAATGGTAGATTTTTCTTCCTCAGTGAGATGTGAAGAAAGTAAAATTATTATTTATAGTCAGAGCAGGAAAAATATTATAGAAATTTGGAGGAGGAACATTAAAATCAGAATCATGGATACAAAAAAAAGACCAAAAAAAAAATCAATGTTGAGAGAAATTAATTAAAAACCATCTCTGAGTCATTTTGGAAACAAAGATAACAATTTAAACTAAACTAAACAATACACTGATATTCATCCCATAATATATGGGATGAATAATAATAATATATGGGATGAATATCATTACATTGGTTAGTCTGAGTTAAACTGTTATCTTTGTTTCCTGTTCATGAGGATCGGACACAGAAACATAAATATTAATAATCAATATGATATTTATCCCATAATATAAAACTATATTCTGACATTAGTCCTTATTGTTTTGGATCCCACACCCCTGATAGAAAAGAAACACCTGGATTCAACGTGTCCACAGACTTTTGTCCATTTGTGGATGACTTAGACCATTATGCTATGAGGATAATATATTAGCGTCTACAGATTTATTCCAACAGATAAATCAGTTTTTTCTGTGCAGGTCCAGGCTGATCCGTCCGTCTGTGCATCAGTAACAGACTAATAGAAAGTCTTTGTGTGTGTCCTCTCAGTCGGTGAAGGGTTTGTTTTTTTTGTTTTTTTTTTGTTTTTTTTTAGGGTTTGGGTTTTACTTGCCCCTCTTCTTACCCCCTCCCCAGCCGACACTCAGCTGGACGGGGTTGTCTCGGAAGGAGATGCGCTCCTTTTTATTTGGACCAGACGGGACTCGTTTAGCAGATGGAATGTCTTTCCCTGAAAACAAAGATATAAAATATCATCAGATCAGCCTCTTATCGAAATCAGCTATTGTCGACAACAGAACTGTGCAGCAGGTCATTTATGTGAATGAATGAATGAATGAATGAATTTATTTTTGGTTTCACATCAATCATTGTACTCAGTACATTAATCATAATAAACAGAAAAACAAAAAAATGAATAGGCTAGAAGCAACAGCTTATTTTTTTGCCTATCCTTTTCAACTCATACACTGCTTACATCAACTTAAATGTGTACAGCATTGAGAATTCACACCATAATAATAATAATTAAAAAACAACAAAAAAAAACCAGCAAAAACATATCTACCATCTCAATTCAATATGTCTGAATAATTTTAAACTTAAGGTACTTTTTTTTTTAAACTTCGCCAAAGGAATGGATAACTTAAATGCATCATAAGGGTTAGGTAATAAGAAAAAGATGACAATATCAGAAACAATCGCCCAGTCTCAAACATTTAGATGTGCAATGTATATTTATGGATCTATTTAATGTACACTCAGAAAACAGTCCGATTATATCAGGTTGGAATCAAAGGATATATTCATTATTCACTATTTCAAAAAAATAAAAGAAAAATATCACTTGACTGTTGAATTAGGATAAAGATGATCAAATTTTAACTGTTACAACCTTTAATTATTAAATTAGAATGGTCCCAATAGCAATTAGCAAAAAAAAAAATCTTGAAATGTTCCATCTCCAGTGGTGGAAATGCATTAAGATCCTTTACATAATTAAAAGTATTAAAAAAAAAAAAAAAAAAAAAAAAAACACTATGAAAGTTCACGTAAAACTTCTGCATTCATACCATTATTTAACCTCCTGAGACCCAGCTATAGACAAGACTTTCACAGTTTTATAGAAAAAAAAAACAAACTAAAAAACTGTCCACCACAAAGGACATTCCATAAAAAAACAAGTGTTCAGAGATCGCAAACCTCTGCCAAGCACCTGAACAGTGTGCATGTGTGGATCAACTATTTCTCTTTAAACTGTGGATGTGCAAAACAAATTTCATAAGGATATTTCATTAATTGCATTTTTTATGATTTTTTGAAAATGGTGCATAAAAAATAACAAAAGTCAACAGAGCGTAACGGAAGAGAAACGGAGCAGAACGATATTTTGTACAAAGTTGAAGCTTGGTACCAGTCATGTGTCTGTCCAATTAGATTCAATTCACATCAATATTTGTTGAGTTCTAATTTTAAATGTGTGGTAAATGGGATTTTCAGTATTAAATGTAAACGTTCACAGAGTCCACATTCCACAGTGGATGTGGACAATTTTGTGCCAGATACAAGATATTGTTCTAAGCTACAGGTGGATCCAATTGGAGGCTAATCGGAGTCATTTTGAATTTTTTAGGAATTTTGGAAAATTGCTCAATGATGACAGATGGAAAATTGTAGATGTTGTGACCTTGCTGTGACCTTGAACTTTGGCCTACTGGGACCAAAATGTAATGGGTTGGTCCCAGGGCCTAGGCCTATCTGTGGGGAAGATTTGGGAAGGATTGTTGGAAGAGTTTTCCTGTAAAGTTGCTAACAAACAAACAAACAAACAAAGCAAAGTGATCACAATAAAAAAAAATAAAAAAAAAAAAGCATCTGAAAAAACCGTTGCATCATGATGTTTCCAATACAGGCCATGATTGAATTCAAAAAAGCCTGAGCTTGTCCTTTCTGGGTCTGTGGGGTTTAGTAACTTTGACTGAATGTCTTCGATGGACTTCACAGGAGTTTATATTCATGTTGATGGGATTCATGTCACACGTCTAGTTTGAGTCATCTCTGTATTTTGTCACACTTTTACTCATGTGTTGACATCTGGAAAGTCTGTTAGTGCATTTTCAGTTTTTAAAGCAGTTCACTGTTTTGGGATGTTCTTAAGTCCAGTATTTTTTATATTTTTTGTGCTGTATTTTGGTACTCTTTCAAAACTGACACGGTTCATGTCCAGGGGTTTATACTAATAAATATTATAATATCCTAATGATAAACGGTCTGTCATGTAGGGTATGTTGTGATGAAAACAATGATGCGGGAAAAAAAATAAAGGTTAAGTATGAAAATGTGCAGTAAAATAATGCATGTCAGTGTTTTATTATTAAATATGATTTAAATTCATTTTACTTGTACTTTATTGGTGTACATGAACTCATCTGAACTACTTTATAACATTT
Source organism: Sphaeramia orbicularis (assembly GCF_902148855.1). Lineage (NCBI taxonomy): Eukaryota > Metazoa > Chordata > Actinopteri > Kurtiformes > Apogonidae > Sphaeramia > Sphaeramia orbicularis. The sequence continues at coordinate 55,353,571 of NC_043962.1, forward strand.
CATAGTTGAATCCACAGGAATGCATTACGTCCCATAAGACCACCTCATGTTTGTACGTGGTGCTGTTGTGGAGTCGTGGTCATCTCTAAAAAGGCAACGTTTCATTTACAGCAGCAGGAAAACGCAGCTTTCCGTGTGTTTTTAGAGTTTAGTTCTTTATATCACAAAGGGGAGAATTTGAAGGGGTAACTAATGTTGAAAATGTTGAAAAATGATGAAAAACTGTGATCTGAAAGGTAAATAAAGCTGGAATAAAGTAAAGGGTACAATATTTTCCTCTGAGATGCAATGAAGTAAAAGGATAAACCAGTCTAAAATGAAAGGATGTGAGCTGTAATTTCCAGTATGTAGTGCTTGTAAATCTGTGCAGTCCTGTTATGTTTTTTTTTTTTTTTTTCAGTACTGTTGGTGTTCCTGGGTCTGTTAGCCTCAAAGCATGAGTGTCCAAGTCATCCACAAATGGACAAAAGTATGTGGACACGTTGAATTCAGGTGTTTCTTTTCTAACAGGGGTCTGGGATCCAAAACAGTAATGACTCATGTCAGAATATGGTTTTATATTATGAATAAATATCATTGCATTGGTTAGTTTGGGTTAAATTGTTATCTTTGTTTCCAAAATGTCTCAGAGATGGTTTTTAATTAATTTCTCTCAACACTGATTTTTTCTTTTTTTTTTTTTTTTTTAGTAAATATTTCTGATTTTAAATGTCCCCTGTCCTCTAAATTTCTAAAATATACTGTGTTTCCTGCTCTGACTGCAAATAATAATTTTACTTTCTTCACATCTGACTGAGGACAAAAAATCTACCATTAAACTAATAAAGGAAATATTGATGTTTCTAAACTCTATGGACATAAATATGTGGACACATCATGTCTCCAGCTGTCAGATGTCCTGTTCATGAGGATCGGAACAGAAACATAAATATTAATAATCAATATGATATTTATCCCATAATATAAAACTATATTCTGACATTAGTCCTTATTGTTTTGGATCCCAAACCCCTGTTAGAAAAGAAACACCTGGATTCAACGTGTCCACAGACTTTTGTCCATATAGTGGCTCATAATATGTTAAAATGAGACTATAAAGGTTTATATACATTAAAACCTGACTGTATATGTTTCTGTACGTTAAAACCTGACTGTAAATGTTTCTATACATTAAAATGTGAGTGTAAATATTTCTTTGTGTTAAAATGTGAGTGTAAATGTTTCGATACATTGAAACCTGACTGTAAATGTTTCTATACGTTAAAATGTGACAGCAAATATTTCTATACATTGAAACCTGACTGTAAATGTTTATATACGTTAAAACCTGACCATAAATTTTTCTATACATTAAAATGTGAGTGTAAATATTTCTAAATGTTAAAATGTGACTGTAAATGTTTCTATATGTTAAACTGTAACTGTTTCTATATGTTAAACTGTAACTGTAAATGTTTCTATATGTTAAAATGTGACAGTAAATGTTTCCAAATGTTTCTATACGTTAAAACCTGACTGTAAATGTTTCTATACGTTAAACTGTAACTGTAAATGTTTCTATATGTTGAAACGTGACAGTAATTGTTTCCAAACATTAAAATGTGACTGTAAATGTGTCTATATGTTAAAACCTGACAGTAAATGTTTCTATACATTAAAATGTGAGTGTAAATATTTCTATACGTTAAAATCTGACTGTAAATGTTTCTATACGTTAAACTGTAACTGTAAATGTTTCTATACGTTAAAACCTGACTGTAACTGTTTCTATATGTTAAACTGTAACTGTAAATGTTTCTATACGTTAAAACCTGACTGTAAATGTTTCTATATGTTGAAACGTGACAGCAATTGTTTCCAAACATTAAAATGTGACTGTAAATGTTTCTATACGTTAAAACCTGACTGTAAATGTTTCTATATGTTAAACTGTAACTGTAAATGTTTCTATACGTTAAAACCTGACTGTAACTGTTTCTATATGTTAAACTGTAACTGTAAATGTTTCTATACGTTAAAACCTGACTGTAAATGTTTCTATATGTTAAACTGTAACTGTAAATGTTTCTATACGTTAAAACCTGACTGTAAATGTTTCTATATGTTAAACTGTAACTGTAAATGTTTCTATACGTTAAAACCTGACTGTAAATGTTTCTATACGTTGTTAACTCTCTCTGTGTTCTACGTCGGAGGCCCTTTTTTTAAAATTTTTTTTCTTCCATTTCACCTGGGGATCGGTCCAAAGCTTTCCAAACATGCAGAACAAAGGCGCTGCTTCTATGAGGCGTGATGCGTTCCACGTGTAGAACCCGGGACGGTGATCCCCACACAGGGAGCCGAACAGTGGGGGGGTGGGGGCCCTGGAGGGAGTGGGGGGGCTGGGACACATCACAGGTACTCATATCTGCACAGCTGGCACACTGTCTAGAATATCCACGCACCACCCATGAAAGTGAAGCAGGACCTAAACGCACCTATCCGGTTTTGGGTTCAGCGCCGGTGGAACTGTGAGCTTGTCCTCCCCTCAGAGTTTGTGTGATATAAAGATCCACCACAGTCTGCTGTGTTTATTTTCACATACTTAGGTCTGGCTTTAGCGGCTGAATTCAGTTTATTAAAAGACTTTTGTTCAATTATCTGTCCGAAATGAAAACCAGAACCTGCAACTCTGACGCATGTGTTGCTAATTTTAATGCAGTCATGCTATTAAACGTAGGCAGATAAACAAACGGCCACACATTTGAGCCAACCGCTGTGACCAAACAAATTGTTTTCCTTCGTTTTCCTCCTATTAGGGCCGAACAGCGGGCCAAATTGTGAGAGCAGATATGCAACTTAAGTGGTTTCCTCTGCACACCGAGTGAAAATATTTTGTGAGTCTGCGTTTTATGGCACAGTCCCAGCGAGTGGGGAGGATCAGATTCCAAAAGGTTATAGAGTATTTATGTAGTTTTTACTGCTGCGGCAAAGGAAGTCAACCCTCGCACTTTAATGTTTGTGTGCAAATTCAGAGGCAACGTTTTGATTAGAGCTGAAACGATTCATTGATTAATCGTAGGGGTGTTAGAAAATATCGGCTCTGCAATATATTGCGATATTTCATGTCACAATACTGTATGGATATTAAAAAGTACTGTATGGATATTTTAAAGTATTTACTCAAATGCAGACATTGTGGAGGTTCATTTTTGTTTTTTGTTTTTCTTTATTGTTTATGTCTTATTTATAACTATTTAACACTCTTGTACTGAATAATGTTAGTTCCTTTGTTGGGATTGCACAAAAATCCTGTTCTGATGTTAGTTCTGAACTAATAGAATGTGAGCATTTGAACAGGCTCTTAAACTGTAATGTCTGTAAAACAGAATTTAATCTGTCTTGGTGGAGGTCTGTGCTCTCCGAGTGCTTTTCTTGTCTAGTTTTCTCTGTGTTTGAGTGAAAAAAATCAAATTCCATAATGAAAATGTTTACATCTACGAACCGTACTTGAACATAACATGAACAAATATGAACCTGAAAATTTTTAAGACAAATCAGTGCAATTTGAACAATATTACGCCTTAGTTTATCATTTATACATATGCATCACAACTTACAGATCACAGTGGATCTACAAATACACACAACATTTAGTAAGAGGCAGAATATTGGTACAATTCCACATCCTTCTCTTAAGAAATTTCAGGTTATTGACAGTTTTTGCAAAAGGATAGTCAGTAAATGTAAACATTTTTGTGTAATTTTACTTTTTTTGTTACACAACAAAGAGAAAAAAATTGTAGTTTTCATTATTTATAGGTTATTCTGATAGTATTTTACAGGTCTGACCCACTTGACATTGAACTGACCTAAAATGATTCTAACATCCTTGATTGTTTATTTCTTCAGTGTAATTTCTGCATTTCACAAATTCATCCCAGGGGCCTGGTTTGACCCTTTGGCGGGCCGGATTTGGCCCCCAGGCCGCATGTTTGACACCTGTGATGTAGACGTTCATAAAAGCTCAGAGTAAATTCAAAGGTTACAACATAAAAACAGACTAAGTTGAGGAAAAAGTGACTTTTTCTGCCAAATCTATCATTAACTATTCAAGCTGCAGCTGTAGTTTTAATGAAGTTTGTTCTTTTGAGTCACTCTTAAATCTTCTTTCCAAGTTTATGAAATATGTAATTGTCTTTTTACAAATCCACTTGCCTTACACATACATTCATGCTACAAATTGCTCTGGATCAGTGGTGTTTTCATGGGTGCAGACAACGGGCCTTTCTTCCCCCTACCCATAATCCTGAGGGGAACAACAGTGCGCTTGCTTAGCACAACAACACCGGCCTCTGCCTCTGCTGCTGCTGCACCTCGTGGATGTCATTTTAAAATCATCATCGGAATCCAATTTGTCCTCGTTAAGGTGGACAGGGTCCTCCTTGACGGGGATTCCTGGGTCGGTTTAATGTGGTCATCTGCCGTCCGTCTGCTGTCAGTGGCATCTTTGTCACTCCAGCTCCTGAGCCCCAGTGCTTCTGACAGAAGACCCAGTCATTCTTCACTGAAAGGACTGGACTTTTTTTTTTTTTTTTTCTGCTTGTTTCCTGTCAGAGGGAGACATTCATGGTGCTGTGTCCCCGGCCCGACCTCGGCGACCCCCCCACCCCACCGCCCACCCCCCCCAGCAGCAGAATAAGCAGTGGCCTTTAGCTGGCCCAGTGCACTCAGGTCTGCATGTCCAAAAACCCATGAGCGCAGGTTTGCAAACACAGAAACATCTGTACACATGTACACGCAGCAGTGGTGGAAGCGCTCAGATCTGTTACTTCAATAACAACATTAATAACACACTGTCAAAATATTCCACGACAAGTTACAGGTCAGAATTTAAAATCTTAAGGCAGGGGCGTCAAACTCATTCTAGTTCTGGGGACACATGCAGCTAAATTTGATCTGCAGTGGGCCCAACCAGTAAAATAATAAAATAATAATATAGAAATAATGTCAACTCCAAACTTTTCTCTGTTTTAGAGTGAAAAAAGTAAATTTACATTATGAAAAGGTTTACATCTACAAACTAACCTTTCAAAAGATGTGAATAACATGAACAAACTGAAAAAATAAGTGTAATTTTAACAATATTCTGCCTCAGTTTATCATTTCCACATGTACATTATAACTTACAGATCACAGTCGATCTACAAATACACAAAATATTTAAATAACAGGCAGAATATTATTAAAATTGCACTTACTTCTCTTAAAACATTTCAGGCTGTTCATGTTTGTTCAGATTATTCACATTTTTTGCGAAATTATATTTGTAAATGTAAATATTTTCATGTATTTACACTAAAACAAACACAAAAAATTGGCGTTGTCATTATTTCTATGTTATTATGATAGTATTTTACTGGTCCTGCCCACTGGAGATTGAATTGGTCTGAATGTGGAACCTGAACTAAAAGGATTGTTCATATCTTAGTATAATTTTTGCATTTCACAAATTCATCCCAAGGGCCGGACTGGACCCTTTGGCGGGCCCAATTTGGCCCCCAGGCCGCATGTTTGACACCTGTGTTTTAAGGTTTTTATCTGGAAAATCTACTGGTAGAGCTCCAACCATTAATCATCACTTTAACTGTCCTGCTGCTGCATACTGTGTAATTTTGTACATATTAACAACTTATTTTATTATTCTTTTTCTTTTTTTTTTGCATATTTTATAGTAGCTTTTATTCTATCTTATTTACCTTTCATATATTTTATTTCATATATTGTCCTTTTATCTTTCGCATGCTACAAAAACTGAGACCTGGATAACTATATTTCGTTTTATCATGTACTATTGATTGATTGATTGAACAATAAAGCTGAGTCTCACTCCACTACTGAACAAGAAAAGCACTCGGAGAGCACAGACCTCCGCCAAAACAGATCTGCCCCCCACCCCACCGTCACCACCAAAAGTTAATCCTTTGTTCCTTGTGCCAGTATCATTTCTTGAAAATTTCATGAAAATTCGTCCATAACTTTTTGAGTTATCTTGCTAACAAACAAATACACACGCATACATGCAAACACTCAAAGCAAAGTGATCACAGTACCTTCTGGTGGAGGTAATTAATGGACAACTACTTTGCTAACTCACTCATCAATCACTAACACTGTTTTATAATCTCTTAGAAAACTTCTGCTTCAGACATTAAATGAGCTAAATCTTATACACTTTAATAAGACGAATCAGAAAACACATTAAAAAAGTGCTGATTTAGTTCATGTTTTCAGTATATATGATGGTGTGTTGTTGCATTCACATTTTATTAATTTACAAATCATTTAAAATACGTATGCAACTTGTATTCAGAATTTACTGCAAGATATGATTTTGTAAAAAGGGTCACTCCAGAAGCTATCCGTAGCTTCTAAACAGGGGCCAACAGTCCAACTGATTATGAAGACAATCCCTATTTCTACCTAAACTAAAACCTAACCCTTACTCTAAAACACAGGTGTCAAACACGCGGCCTGGGGGCCAAATCTGGTCCGCCAAAGGGTCCAGTCTGGCCCTTAGGATGAATTTGTGAAATGCAAAAATTACACTAAGGTGTTAACAATCCTTTTAGTTCAGGTTCCACATTCAGACCAATTCAATCTCAAGTGGGTCATAATAAACTATAAATACTCAGAACTCCAAATTTTTCTCTTTGTAAATGTTTTCATGTATTTACACTAAAACAAAGTATAATATCTCAAAAATGTCTGAATAACCTGAACAAATATGAACAATCTGAAATGTCTTAAGAGAAGTGCAATTTTAATAATATTCTGCCTGTTATTAAATGTTTTGTGTGTTTGTAGATCCACTGTGATCTGTAAGTTATATAATGTACATGTGTAAATGATAATCACAAGCGTAATAGTGTTAAAACTACACATTTTTTTCAGTTTGTTCATATTATTGACATTGTTTGAAAGGATAGTTTGTAGATGCAAACATTTTCATCATGTAATTTTACTTTTTTCACTCTAAAACATAGAGAAAAGTTTGGAGTTGACATAATTTATATATTATTACCACCACCAGGAGGTATTGTGATCACTTTGCTTTGTGTGTTTGTTTGTTTGTGTGTTTGTTTGTGTGTTTGTGTGTTTGTTTGTTTGTTTGTTTGTTTGTTAGCAAGATAACTCAGAAAGTTATGGATGGATTTTCATGAAATTTTCAGGAAATGATACTGGCACAAGGAAGAAATTATTAAATTTTGGTGGTGATGGGGGGGGGGCAGATCTGTCTTGGCAGAGGTCTGCGCTCTCCGAGTGCTTTTCTTGTTATATTATAATTTTACTGGTTGGGCCCACTTCAGATCAAATTTAGCTGAATGTGGTCCCTGAACTAAAATGAGTTTGACACCCCTGCTCTAAAACAGCCTATGGTAATTCCATAAAAAACAGACAGTATAGAATTTAGACAGAATCAGTTGTTCAACTATTCCACATATATGTTGGTTATATGCATTTATCCACTAGATTTCTAAATGTTCCACTGATAGAACCTGTAAAATGAATGTATTGTCACATGCAGACAGTGTTTGAAGTAGATCTGACACTGATATTCCATTTATATAAAACCAATTTTCTCATTAATTCTCAGAATTTTACATTTTGACCAAAAACTGTATCTATGAAACTCCAACCAACCTGCACTTTGGACTGAATTTGTTTTTTTTTTGTTTTGTTTTTTTTTTTATTAGTGACCCAACTTTGGTAAAGTTGAACTACTTTTATTCTGGAGGTGTTTTACTTGTAGACCAGTGGAATTGGTTTCAGGGATGGTTTATGGAATAAGTCCACATTCTACTCTGATTCCAGCGACTTAAATGGGACCATGTTCCTGGTTCTTTCCTCATCTGTAACAGTTAACTGATCATCTGTAGGTCAGTTGGTAGAAGTTAGTCAGTTGGATCCAAATGTGTTGAAAACTGACCTGACAGAGTGTTTGTAGATGTCACTGGACTGGTTTGGTGTTGTTTGTATTTATAGATATTTTTATATATACTTTTATACTGTTGTTATTGTTGTTCTTATTTCTATACAGATATTTTCAATATATCTTTTTATTTTTATACTTTTTGTGTTTTTTTGTCATTTACAGTATTCACTACTTTTTCCACCTATTCAAATAATCATGTAATCAAATTGAATCAAAGAAAATAATCAATATATTAATCGATTCCAAAAATAACTGATAGCTGCAGCTCTAGTTTTCATTAACAGTTTGTTCTTTTGAGTCACACTCTGAAATCCTCTTTCCAAGTTCTATAGATATTTTTATATATACTTTTAAACTGTTGATGTTGTTGTTATTTCTACATAGATTTCATTTTTCTATATCTTAATCCTTTTATATTCTTTGTGGTTGTTGTTTCAGTTGGATCTGGAATAAAGGATAAGTTGTTTGTCATTTTCAGACATGTTTGTTTCATATTTGTGCTTTTTTTTTTTTGCCGATTCAAATAATCATTTCATCGAATCAAAGAAAATAATCAATATATTAACTGATTACAGACATACTGCATAGCTGCAGCTCTAGTTTCCACCAGTTCAGTAGATCAGCCTGTTGTTATGTGTAACTGCATGGTGTTCCAGTTTAAATCCCAGTCCTGAGTTTGGGCAGAAAATCAGCTGTGATGTTCTCACAAAACACTCACTTTCATGACCCACAGAGTTTCTGCGAGGATAATGGTTCCCTGAGCAGGGCTGGGCCGACAGACTGCTGCTGGCATGATGCAGACGCTGAGTGTGTCCTGGGTCAGCCTGCACGCAACACACACACACACACACACACACACACACACACTGTAAAAAAAATCTGTAATTTAACAGAATTTTCACTATTTATTTTACAGATTTTTCCTTTATTTTTAAGATACAGGAAAATATCACTGAAATTAAAAAAACAGACTGTGATTTTACATGTCAAATGAAAAATAACATGAAAAAACTGTAACTATGAATAACCATAAAATTTCCATTTATTAAAAGAAGTTTTTTTTTCACAGAAAAATACAGTTAAAATACATTTGCAAATGTATCATAATCTCACAAATATATCTTTCATATTTATGAGATTAAACTGTTAATTTAAAGTTTAATACTGTAAAATAAAAATATTAAAACCAGATAAAATTACTGACAATTAACTGTAGAAGAAGTAATTGTTCTGTAAGTTTAACAAGACTTGTTTGTTAATTGACAAATATCTTTTTGTGAATGTATAACATGTATAAGCACTGATAAACTGTCATAATACAGTTTTTATCAGTGGATTGCACAACTTAGTGTCATTGAAAATTATTTATATATATTTATAGGTAATTTGATTGTTTCAATATATGTAAATATTCTTTATTAAACATTAAAAAGTAAAAAAATATGCAATCTCATGTAAAGTTAGGGCAAAAAACTATATTATAATTATGGAAAATTACTGTATTTTTATGTGATGGTTATTTTCTGTTATTTATCAGTATTTTTTTGGCACCCCAGCTGCCAGAATAATACTGGGGTTTTTTTGCGGGTTTTTTTTTTTTTTTTTACAGTGCACACAGAAAAGAGGCCCAACATCACACGTCTCACGCAAGCGGTCCAGCGTTTTGAAAAACATGGAACGACTGAGTGCTCTGTACTCTGAACATATCTAAGACACAGGAGGAGGAGGGGGTGGGGGGTTGGGGGTGTTCTCATGCCAGTGATCATAACTCCAGCTCGTCTGGAACAGCGCAGGCTTTTGTGACTTCAAAGAACTGTGAGCATCAGTATCGTTCTGAGATTGAGGCAAACTGCTCCAAAGTGACAGTGGGATTTCTACAAGTGAAATGAAGAAATTGCAGCCTGTTGATCCAATTGGAAGTGTCACTGTGGAGCTGAACCCCCCACCCCCCCACCCCACCCCCTCCTTTAAATAGAAACTGATGAGACAGGCTCCGGGAGAGGGAACCTACAGCGCAGGATGTGACTCTGACTGCTGAATGTAAATACTGCATACTTTCACAGACATGCAAATGCCCCCCCCCCCCCCCCCCCCACACACACACACACACACACACACACACCAGAAAAGATTTAAATCCAGATTTACTGTTGGTGCATGAAGTGAATGAAGTGCAGGGGAGGGGGTTGTACTCACCACGAGCTGCACTCGGCCTCCGCTCAGAACACTGGAGCTGATCTCTGGTAAGAAATGTTCACTGAGGGAAAGAAATGTACAGATTCATATAAACTAGAACACTTTCTAACGTTGATCCAATGAGTACAACCTTAAACATATACAGCAGTAAAATTAAACTAAATCTAAATTTACCAACAAAATTAATAAGTTGGCATCAATGGAAATGAATCTGAATTTTCCAGACCTTCATTAATAACCATATTTGAGTTTATCAGGATCTCCTATTCTGCTTTTCTTATATTCTACCACAAGTTTGCTGTTAAATCTATGGTTCTGAAAAGTTCATAGTGTGCAGCAAGGTTATTATCGTTAACGAAAACTATCGAAATGACGAAAACTAGAATAAAAAAAAACATTTTCGTTAACTGAAATAAATCAAAACTATAATTAAAAGAAAAAAAACGATAACTAACTGAAACTAAAACATAAGAATTATGGGTAAAATTCCCTTTGTTTTCGTCTTTGTCAGGGTCAGATTGATAAGCAGTCGATTTATTTTGCTCGAGCAGTTTTAGCTAGCGGCACCATACGACACTTCACAATCTGTCACTTCTCATCACTTGTGGTTTAGAGTCGACTTCTGGTCCGAACTCTACCTGGAAACATGGAGACTAAAGCAGCAGAGTCCTGTACGGGATTTATGTGAATACGACAACGAGGAAGAGAAAAGATGAAAAAACTAAAATTAATACTAAAACTAAGCATTTAGAAAAAAATAAAAACTAATAAAAACTAGCAAACCTGCTCTAAAAACTAATTAAAACTAACTGATTTAGAGAAAAAAAGTCACAACTAAATAAAACTAAACTATAATGAAAAATCCAAAACTATTAGAACCTTGGTGTGCAGTCAGCTGTAGTTTTACTAAAATGTATGAACCCTGTAAAGCCTGAACCACTAAATCATTGACAGAAAATTCCAGTTCTTTGAAATTGGAGCCTTTATTGGTCCTTCTGAACAACCTCATTTTTTTTTTTTTCAAATATCAATTTCCATGTATGAATCTCAATTTTGTATCATATTTGATCCATCAGGCCTCAATGCTCAACTATTATTACTTTTGAACAAACAAAAACATAATATAACACAAACATGTCTAACAAATTGCAAATTCCTTTTCTAAAGTGTCAAAGTTCTTCCTCCTTCCTCATTAATGACAGTCTTGTAGTGTCACTGGAAAGGCCTCTGGTGAATGAATTCCTCCCCCTGGTGGATTATCTGTGTATTGCATGTATCTAATTGTATACATCAGGTTTTTCAAGACAAAAATATCATACTGATCATGTAAAAAGCATCAAAACTTATGCATCAAATATGATACATTTGGCATTATAGGGTTAAAGGGTGACCAACCCTAACTCATTCATATTGTATTTAAACATGTATTTACTATATTTGAATAGTGGAAAACCTACAGGAATGTGTCTGAACTAATACAGAAAATATTGGAAAATATTCATAAAAGAAAATATTGGAAAATAATGGAAAACTCTCTTAAAAGCAGAAAAGTTAGACTGTCACACTATTTTGAAAAGTTACTAAATTTGTTGCTTTTTGCTTTTTGGGGAAAAATAAGTTGCAAGGGTTGTCTGAAAGGTTGACAAATCTAGCAACAAAAGTGTTAAAATTTCATTAACCCTTTGATGCAGAAATTATGAGAATCTTATTCAAGATTTTTTTTTTTTTTTATTATTTTATCTTAGTGTTTTTATTTCTCTTTAGGCATGAAAAAAAAAATTATTGAGCCTATTTTTTCATGGTGTTACAAAAATGTCCACTCAGCTGGACACCATGTGTTTAATTTTTGAAGCAAAGAGACATGTATTTAACCTCCTAAGACCCAGGACATGTCAGCAAAGTACACAAAGTACAAGCTGTTTTGTTTTTATTAAATAAGTGCCTATATTGGAAACATCATGATGCAACAGTTGTTTTTTTTTTTTCAGATGCAGTTTTTAAAATTTTTATGGAATGTCCTTTGTGGTGGACAGGTTTCTTTTCTTTTCTTTTTTTTTTTTGAATAAAGTTGTGAAACTCTTGTCCACAAAAGTGGACAGTGGGTCTGAGGAGGTTAAAACCCATCATCAGAAAGTGATAAAGTGTGTGAAAACTATGAAATGAAAACACGTTTAATGTAGCTAATCTGATGTTTTCTCATATATTTTCATACTCTAATACTAGTTATTACTCACCTCATGGACATAATATAAAAAAAAAAACCTTTTTGTTTGAGAAAACTTTTAATTACAGTCTAATAACAATTAGCAATTCAGTTCCACTCAAACATGTCACTGCAGATCAGGTTCATCAAGGACAGCAAAGTTACAGTAACAGTATGAAGTGCAGTGTTTGGGACGATGCATGAGCGTCCACTGTGTTGACTGATAAGGAACAACAAAACCCATGAATATACAAGAGAACAGCTGGAGAAGAACTGTCCACTGGAGTGACCATTGTGCATGAAAGGGTTAATGGATCCACAGGTAGCACTAGTCTTGGGTGAGAAGGCTGTTGGACTAAATTCTTCACACAATCCCACTTTGAAAAATCCAAGCCAGCCCTTTAGTTCCACAGAAATATGCTCTGATAATCCTTAGAATTCCCTGTTATGATTCAGACAAATTCACCAAGTACTGGAAAAAACTGGGTTGATTTTATAACGCTATTAAAGAGCCGATTAAGAGTAATGTGCATGTAGATCCATGTAAGCCCTTGGTTTGTGCTACACTTTAAATATTCAATGTTCATCTCATACAGGGGAAAAGAATGGAATGTGAAATATACTTGTTTTTTCCCTTTAACTATATTCTGGATTGCTTTGTATATTTTTACTATTTCTGTCAATGCTCCCCTGTTTGAGTATGTTTATGTGTTTTTGTTGTTTTTTTCTTTACATGCATAGAAGTCATGTACACAATGAAAAATGCTAAAACAATGCTGACTGAAAAAAATAGTAATAAAAAGATAATTACAAAAAAAGAATTCCCTGTTGTACTGATTTCTGCAGATGCTGAGTGTTCCTCGGGCCTCACCTCTCTGTTTTTCCGTCAGACTCGTGGCTCCAGGTCTGCAGACTCACCCTCTCAGACTCAGACTTCTCCGCCTGCTGAAGCTCCGGCTCAACTTCGCCGACTGCATCTGACAGAAAATATCAAATAAACGTCTCGTGTGATTATTTTCCGAGCCTCAACTCCTCTCGACAGTTTAGTTAACGCGCTCGATGACGCCTGCAGCCGTGAATAAACACACGGGGCAGACGGTGGTGTTTCTGATCGATCAACTGCAGCAAAGGTGTTGTTAACGGACGCCTGATAACAGGAGCTGAACACATAAACAGCTCCGAGGCCTGATCTGTGTCTACATCTGACATGTAATCACAGCCGGCCAGTTCCCAGTGTGGACAGAGATCAGCGGTCAAAGCTTCCAGCGTTTACGCTTGGGCTTAAGGTGGTGTATTTGTGTAGACAACTCTGGGGCTTTACTGTAAACGCATTTAAAGACGTTGAGACACATCGGGACAGATTTTTTTTTTTTTTTTTTTTTTCAATTGCAGATGCTTGTTGTTTTTGAACAGTTGAATCTAAGCAAAAGTCCAAATGTTTGAGGGAGAAAAAGAGAGAGAGAGATTTATGAGTCGTGTTGAAATCCCATAATCAGGTCATAATTCAAAGTAAACATTTACATTGTGCTGACAGTAATTTTGCTGCAGAAGGGTGTAAACTGATAATGAATTGTGACAGGCCAATGCTGGAACTAATGATGCATTTATTTAAGTCATTTTCTTGTTTTTGCTGAGCTGTAAAAGAAGAACAGAAAGGCTTTACAGTTTTCATGGGTTAATTGAGAAGCCCCACTAAAAATGTCAAGTGATAGATGCGTCCCCTCAGGGCAGCAAAAGCCAGGAAATGGGTTTCCGAAGCTGAATGTGCACAGTCGGACGGGGCATGTGGAAATCCCTCTGAGAAAAAAGTGCATATATTTTAGCGCTACATGCATGTGCACTGCCTTCTATGTGTCATTCAAAGCACCAAAAACACGATGTGAAAGTCCTTGCACAATAAACACATATTCTGTTTGGACAAAGTGATCCCCCTCTTAAAGTACCACTTAAGCCCCACCCCCCACCCTCTTGAATCCCCCCTCCAGTATTCCTCGAGGACATCGGGGGGGGGGGGGGGGGCCTGGAGGAGTCACGCCTGTTAAGAAGGACTGAAGAGCATTAAGAGATCTCTTCTCCACTGAAGAGCTTAGAACTTTGGAGGATTTGGCCAAATCTCACTTCTGATTTATTCCAACTTGGCTCCTGGGTTCTATCGATTAACTTTTATTGACAGAAAATTTGAATTTAACAACTATCAAACAGGCAAGCAGCATATCCATACACTCTAAAAAATGATAAGTTGGCTCAATGTAAAGAATTTATGTAAGAATTTCCATTAATCTTTTTAAGTTACTTCAACTTGGCCATAATTGCTTAAATGCCACACACTGTAAGCCCGGAATTTGTATTTACTAAAATGCTTTAATTACAATGCACTTAAATGATTTGTTTTATGATGTTACTATAAAATGTTAAGTATATTCTACTAATTTGTAGAAATAGTTGAAAGTACAAAAAAGTTTCAGTTGAATGGAATTAAATCACTAAGTTTTAGTCATGACCACACCTTTTTATCTTTGCATTGCATTGTGGGTATTGGGCATGTTGTTGAAAATGTGTTCTTTTTCTGTGCAGGGGTTCAGTGGGGTTGTGGTGTTAGTGTTAATTTGGATTTAATGTGTGTATGGCAGTGTTTATTGGCCTTTTTGTGTTTGTTTTTGTATTTTTGTACAGCTGCACCATGAGTCAGAGCCAGAGGAAGAACTATGGGTTTCCTGTTCATCTACAAGTGTTACTTATCAATAGAAATGATAATGTCTTATCAAACAAAAAGCACCTCTTGCACTGGCAAATGGCATTGAGCTAACTTCCGCTCATGCTACAATATATTAAGTTGAATAATTCCACAGCTATTTTGGTCAGGGATAAGATTTTGAGTTTGATTAACTTAAAAAAAAATTGTTTAGTCAATGATAAATGAATCTGGCTGCAATTGAGAAAATTAGTCAGTGTAACCTAAAATGCTGAGTTGAATGGTTGGATAGTGGGGTTGATTTTACAACAGATTTAAAGTACAAATAACTGGTCTTTTAGTGTTTTCTACTTAATAGTTTAAGTTCAATACTTTTAGCATTAAAGTTGAACCTACTTAAACCAACTGATTAGTCGATCATTACTCAAATCATTTAAGTGCAATCACTTGCCTCAAATTTTTGGAGTAAACTCTACTTATCCGGGCTTACAGTGCAAGACTTCTCTCGTTTGGTAAACTCTATTACTTTAGTACAAACATGATTTGCTTTGTACTCCACAAGCTTAATTAAGTCGAACCAACTTAATTTTAATTGTGTAAAAACTACTCCATTTAGTTTTACTGACTTATTGTTTTACTTTTATTCTACTCAAAAATGTCCATACAAGTAGTTACCTTCATTTTTTAAGTTGGCCTAACTTATACTGTACATCAGAACAAATTCTACATAAAAATTTCAGTTATATGATCAAACTACTTATTAATTCTCTATGCATTTTCAATTACTAGATCTGTCTGCATGTTGATATCTCAGTTGTACGCAATACTATTGTCCCCATTCTGTTAAGAACAGTAAATTATATTTGTCAAGCAGTGAGGAGTTACACTAAACTATTTAATTACAGTTGTCAATAAACAGGAGTGGCATTGTTTGGCCTATGGCTCTGACTCATGGTGCAGTTCTATAAAAATACAAAAACACAAAAAAAAACACAAAAAGGCCAATAAACATTAGCATGCACACATTAGCTCCAACTTAACACCAACACCACAACCCTGCTGAACCCCTGCACATAAAAAAACACAGTTTCAACACTATACCCAATACCCACAATGCAATGCGGCAAACACGCCAATATATATACTACAATTTTAAATTAGAAAGGAGTAAAATGTGTATTATCCAGTCTTTGCATAATTAAAACTACTGTTGCAGAAATTCAGTGCCAGTTAATAACCTTAACACCATTCGGCTTCCAGAACACAAAATCTGACCAGACTAATGTTATGGTGGAATTGCTACATCAATTAGCTAAAAGTCTTATGTTACTAGCTTAAATGTTACCACCTCTAACTGAGGAAAAGACTTCAGTGTGGTGTAAAAATGATTTCTTGTTGTGTGTTGATAGTCATTAGCTGAATAAAACAGAGCTAAATTCTATCTTAAAGTTTAGTAAAGTTGTGCAAAATTGTGTTTGTCCCTTTTTTTTCTGTGCTTCCCTCCATTTCTTGTGGTAGGCGTGGTCTGTCAGTAAAACACGTCCACGTATGTCAGCTTTGTACTCAGTTTTCAGAGGAAGCTTACAACATTTTTAAGTTGTACTAACTTCATATACTTCTATGTTAAGTTAAAGGCAGAAATGTCTGTTCAAAATTGATATGTCGTTTGTTCTTGATTCATTTATCATTTTTCTTAGATAACTTATTAGTTTCATTCTGAATTTCGTTTCATAGTTTCGTCGATTCTTATTTATTTCTACGTGCACTGCTTACAATGTATTTAGTTTTTTTTTGTTATACTTGTTTTTGACTTATTTCCTTCTTTTAATTAATTTTCTTTACTTATGATTGTATATCATTACTAGACAAATACTTTTTTTATTTCAAGTCTTTGGGGAGGCCCACGATAAACCACTTTGGTTTTTGGCTTCCCCAGCATGTCTTTTACTGTTATTATTATTGTGTTTTTATTGCCTTGTATACATGCGAATGAACAATAAACAAAAAATAAATAAATATGTTACTAAGACTGTTTCCCTTATTTTTCATTTAGATCAACTTAATAAAATAACTTATCAACTGATTGCAATTTGTACATGAAACAAACTTAATTTTTTAAGCATAACTTACTAAACCCATGAATCATTTCTTAGAGTGTAGGCTATAAACATAGAATATTGATCAAAACCACTTAATTTGGAGCAAGTTTAGGGATTTTAAGGTAAACCAAGAGACCCCTGTTTAGAGATGTGGATCAGACAGCTGTGGTGTTTCAGTCGCTTCAGTCAAACTCCTTCAAATGCTTCTACACCAGGGCTGTCAAACGTATTTTAGTTCAGGTTCCACATTCAGCCCAATAGGATCTCAAGTCGGCCAGACCAGTAAAATAATAACAAAATAGTCTGTAAATAATGTCAACTCCAAGTTTTTGTCTTTGTTTCAGTGCAAAAAAATAACATCACATTCTGAAAATATTTACATTTACAAACTATCCAAACAAAAAAAGATGTGAATAATATGGTGGCCGACAAGGGCCAAACACATTCCAACGGCCCAATGCGTCTCAGTTAAAGAAAGCAGCTGCAAGTACAGAAATGATGCAAATTCACAAACTCAAACACAGTCTAAACGAGGTACAAAAAGAGGAATGTGGTGCAAATGAAAAAAATGTGCTGCAAGAAACAAAAACAAATGCATAATCATCAAATGATCTGCAAATAAAGAAACGATGCAAACCAAGAAAGGGTCAGAACACAGTATTCGAAATCTCTCTGAGAGGACATTTTAGAGACAATCTGACAGATTAGTGTTGCTAAATGACCCACATTTTTACTTTTAAATTCATTTTTGCTTTAGCTGGACCATCAGGGATTATCCAAAACAAGGAGCTACTTTATATTGAAATAAATGTTGGAATGGCAATCAATTAAAGTTTGGGATGGGACATTATTGTGTTTTGACCCAAAACATCTGCAAACAAAAAACACTGCAGAACCAGTCAGTCCAACAGAAGTGCTCCAAACCTGTAGGGGGCGCTGTCAGCAGAACAGCTCAATGCACAGACACACAGGATGGAGAGAGAGACGGAGAACAGCTGACAGACTGACAGGTTCCAAACCACAGTGGGAACAAACTGAAGTTACGGCGTAGCGCAGTCATGTGACTTTTATTAGATTCTATTTGACACTAGTCTGTTGTCTATAAATGCTGCCCCCTACAGGTTTGGAGCACTTCTGTCGGACTGACTGATTATGCACCGTTTTTTTTTCCCATGTGATTTATCAACATTTATTATAATATTGTCCTCTGCATTTTGCATTTTTCAGTGTAAATCATGTATTTTCCTACATTTAACTCACTGACCATGTAGATGTTCATTAGAATTCAGAGGAAATTCAAAGGTTTTTAGATCAAATGAGGGAAATAAAATAGGAAAAAGTGACTTTTTCAACAAAATCTATCATTAATTGAACATAAAACAAGTGTCTCCATCCACTGTCACTGTCAAACTACTAGGGTTGGACTAATCAATAGTTGCTTTTCCGATCACCCTCAAACTGCGCAAATTTTGACCCTTCGCACCGATGTCACAGTTATCATGTGACTAGGGGTGCAGCGCCATGGTGGACGGCAAAAGCAACACAACAAACAAACAAATGAGCGACGGATTATGGCTACCAGCACTGAAAATAAAGTTTTGGAGTTGTCCTGTGAAGTGACTCACCTTACTGGATGGCACAAAGAACACTATTTGGAGAAGCTAATGATAGCAGGGCTACCGTCTCCCTCCTGATGTGTTTACGGATCTAGCAAAACCCTCCAGTCTACCAGAGTTTAAAGCACATGATCTGTCCAATTCTGTTCTAAATGCAGTGTCCCCACACACAGGTGTGATCTAAAAGCAGACTAAAGTCTGGATGATCCCAGTTCTTAGTCTCAGGTTAGATTACCCAGTCACTGTACTGCGCTCACGGCAGAGGAATGGATCTCATAATGGTAAAGGACAGATACAGCTAACGTTAGCTAGCTAGCTGTGTATGTTTTTAACATGTTTCCTCATCCTGCCATCCAAACTCAAACAGACTGGAACCAAAAGCAGCTGTAATGAATTAATGCTGTGTAATAATGTTAGTGTGTGTCCTCAGCATCCTACAGCATTAGCTCTGGTGTTGAAGTGTCTGCCTTTCTACTGTCTACACACAGTCATATGTACAGTTCCACCACTAGAACAGATGGAACAGCATCAGGACAATAACAGTATTTATAGAACATAGTGGAGCTGGTCCAAAGGCAGACACTCCAACAACAGAGCTAATCCTGAAGGTACTGATGACACACACTGGAACAGAGGGGATCATAGGAGTTAACCCAGTCTAGCACCTAGCTAGCGTTTGGTGGAGCTAATGCTAATGCTCCGGACTCAAACAGAGCCTGTTCTATCTGTAGTATCAGGTCCATCAGATCCAGGCTCTGTCTGGAACCAGCTGAAACCATGGATGGAACTGTTGTGTGTGACCACTGGACGTGGAAAACAGGGTTAAAAAAACAAACAAAAACAAAAACGTTCGGATCAAACTCTATATTAGCCGGTTTGCCGTCCAGTGTGCAGTTCGGCACTTCCACCATCCATCATGGTGCTCGTTTGCGGCGCGAACAGAGCGTGACGTAATGTGCAAAGGGTCAGTAGCTTGCACATAAAAGCTTGCCTAATGAAAAAACAAGGAGGAAGAAGAGGTGTTTTTTTGGGCGTAGCGAAATTGGTTTATCACGCAAAACTGCAATAGAAAGACCTTTTTGCACAACTAGAGTCACATGAACAAAAAAAAAACCCGGATGTTGATGGATTTTACAACAAGAGAAGAAGAAGAGTTTGAAACAATGTGGTGGTATGTGTGGAACAGCAGGAAACCCAATTTTTTTATTCAGTAGGAGATAGAGGGGTAACGAGCATTCTAAATTCAAAACAACAGACATTTATGTTCGACGCCATGTTTATGGAATGACTTCTTCTGACATCTCACCATAATAAATAAACAAATCAACGCATTTGTGATTTAATGGAAAAACCGACATGATGCACTTCTGTTCTTTCGACATTCAGTAAATATTGGTAGTTTTGTGCAGATGTCCAGTGGAAAAGAGACTAATGTTACTGAAGATGATGATGTTTCTTCTTTTTTTTTCCCACGAGCTAAACTGAAGGAAATGATGAAATCTCCACAGGCTGAGACTGCAGGTCAGTTACTCAGTGTTGATTCCAGGCCATGAGGTTGACATGAATGCCACAAGTGAACTGCATTTTAGAAAAAAAAAAAAAAAAAGACTTAAATGTAACTGAATGCCACTCACTTTCAGCCAAGTTAAATATGTAGAAAACCCTTGGCCACATTAAGTCACCAACACCGACACTGTCATTTACTGTGTGCACTGTTTCCTCAAAAGGCTCTACATCCATCCTGAACCTCAGTTCGCTGTATCTGTGGGAAGAACTTTTGGCTGATGTGGATTTACAGTGTGTTAGTAAAAAAATCATTAATTTTTCGAGCAAAAATTAGCCTGTTTTATCCTTGTCTTGTCAAAATAAAGATTCAGTGTGTGTTATTCGATGACATCTGCTGGTGAAGCTGCAGATTACAGCCTACAGCAGGGGTGTCAAACTCATGTTAGTTCAGGGTCCACATTCAGCCTAATATGATCTAAAGTGGGCCGGACCAGTACAATAATATAAATAATAGGACAAGAACTTATAAATAATGTCCACTCCAAAGTTTTGTTTCTCTGTTTTTGAGTGAAAAAAAAAGTCAAATTCCATAATGAAAATGTTTACATCTATGAACCGTACTTGAACATAACATGAACAAATATGAACAACCTGAAAATTCTTAAGAAAAATCAGTGCAATTTTAACAATATTACGCCTCAGTTTATCATTTATACATGTGCATCACAACTTACAGATCACAGTGGATCTACAAATACAACATTTAGTAAGAGGCAGAATATTGGTACAATTCCACATACTTCTCTTATGAAATTTCAGGATATTCACATTTTTTGCAAAAGGCTGTTCTGTAAATGTAAACATTTTTGTGTAATTTTACTTTTTTTTTACACTACAACAAAGAGAAAAAAATTGTAGTTTTCATTATTTATAGGTTATTCTGATAGTATTTTACTGGTCTGACCCACTTGAGATTGAATTGACCTAAAATGATTCTAACATCCTTAATTGTTAATATCCTCAGTGTAATTTCTGCATTTCACAAATTCATCTCAGGGGCCTGATTGGACCCTTTGGTGGGCTGGATTTGGCCCCCGGGCCACATGTTTGTCACCTGTGACCTACAGAATACCCACCTCACCTGCATCTACAGTGGACACTAAAAGACCCTTATTAAGGGGATATTAACTGTGGTCCACACTCATTATAGTCCATACCATAATGCCAACATGAAACATGGCAGTGTCCATGAACTACGTCCCACTCCTCTCTCTAGATAAAAACAACTGTTTCTAAAGTAATGAAACCACAGTGAGTCTCATTTTTGTGTGACTACACACTGATAAAAATATTATTATGGTGACTATATTGCATTTCTGGAATTAAATCCTCCCAAATCCCCATAAATCTTAAAGACTGGACCAGAATTAGCATTTTGAGTCAGTTAATGCTACATTTATTTGATCTCAGACCTGATAGGGGTTGAGCTGTGTGTCGTTAACCAATAGGAATCAACATTTTACAGCCTTATCCTCATGCCTGAACAACAGCATACGATAAGACAATCTCCACTCGTTTACGGAATTAAAATACAATTAAAACACTTTTAATATATTGCATTTAGGTTGTGGCAATGTCAAGGCTGAGTTGTAGTAAGATTTAAGCTCAAAAAATCTTGATCAGGTTTAAGAAAAGGGTTAAGGCAGTGTTTTTCAACCTTGGGGTCGGGACCCCATGTGGGGTCGCCTGGAATTCACATGGGTCGCCTGAAATTTCTAGTAATTGATATAAATAAAATTTAAAAAAAATTGCTAATAAAAAATATATGGTGAGTTGACAGAGCCAATCCCATTCCATAGCAGACTGTGAGTGTGAAACTGCAGCACTGTGGTTCTGTTTATCTGTCACATGTTCATTGTGGTCAGTTTCAGATGCTGCAGCTCTTTCATAATTCATAGTTTGAGTTCTTGTTTGTTCAGTATTAATTGTCCTCCTTGTAAATCACAGCTGGACTGACTGGACAGATCCTGACCAAGGAAAATCCAATTCTCACTTTGTGCAGTAATCTACACCTGGATTTACTGCCTCCGTCCATAATAATATACATTATATAGACTAAATATCCTCTATTACATGATCAAAAACACAGGAATTTTAACAAAAAAAAGAAGAGTCTGAGTTTTGAATATCTGGGGTCACCAGAAATTTGTGATGTTAAAATGGGGTCAGGAGACGAAAAAGGTTGGGAACCACCGCTTTAGAACAATTTTGCTGGAGTGACAGTGACAGTTGCTATCCTTCTTTAATTCTGAAATTGGAAATATTTGCATTTTGTACCATTTCACATGTTTTCATTTTCATCTTTCATCAAGACTTTGACTGGATCTGCACAAAAGGACATGCTTAAAAAAATTATTCCAAGATGTTTTCATGGCATTTATAAAATGTAAGGAGGACGTGAGCGCATCTGAAACGTGACTATTTTGACTCACAGTTTTAGTTCAACGTTAAATACTGCGACTGCGACCTCGCTGCTTCATGGAACTACATGTTACCAGAGGCCTCCAGACGTATAGTATGAAGAAAGAGGTCTGCTGAGATAAATAGAGGCGCTGAGATTATGGAGTTGAAATTGAATGCATATGAACGGTGGTAAATAGTCTGACATTAAGTTATTTTGGATGATGGATGATAAACAAGATGATTGTGTTTCACTGGGGCTTTGTAGATGACCTGAAGTGTGAAATCGAGTTAAGTGCTCTGGAGGTAGGGGTTCCAGGCTGAAATAAAAATATATGCCCTGGTGTCCCTGTGACATGAGGACGGATGTTTGGTGGGGCTGGATCTCAGCTTGGATGGAAGAGGTTGGAAAAGGTTTTGTGCGCCTGGAGGGGGTTGATGGAACGTGAGGAGGAATGTTTGGACGCATACAACATCTTCAACATATGAAGCACCAGGACACTCCACAATACAAATCAACTAAAAAGATGGGGAATGTTTTTGTTTTTTATATTTTTTGCCTGTAACAGAAAAAGTCTTGTGGCTCAGCTCCATTCTCTCCCTCTCTCTCTCTCTCTCTCTTAGTATGTAAGCCGATATCCATTTCAAGTGGGTTACTCATGTCCAGCACATCCACACAAAGAGCCCGGATAAAATAAACACGCCGCGTCAGATATCTTGGAAAGAATCTGTCATGGGTTTGGGGCTAATCACCTCCAGAAGGGGCTTGACTCAAAGCCTGAAACGTTAGCCCCTGTCGGGGAGCACTGACTGGGCCGGGCCGGGCCGGCTCGGCCCCGGGCACTGGGGATGGATCCGGAGGAGGGGGGTGTCTTCCACAGGTCAGGATCAGGCTAGTCAGAGGGGAGGCTAGGCCAGAGACGGCGGCCATGAGGCGGGACCCCGTGCACTACTGCTGCAGTCCCCCGTAAAAAGGCAGCGGGGTACGTCTGCTACAGAAGCGAGCCGGTTAGAATTACACATTTTACAGGATCCTTCGCAGTCACATCACGCTGTAAAAAATCTGTAATTTAACAGAATTTTCACTGTTTATTTTACAGATTTTTCCTATATTTTCAAGATACACGAAAATATCAATGAAATGACAAACACAGACTGTGATGTTACATGTCAAATGGAAAATAACATGAAAAAACTGTAACTGTGAATAACCAAAAAATTTCATTTTTTTTAAAGAAATTTTTTCTTTTTTCACAGAAAAATACAGTTAAAATACATGTGCAAATGTATTGTAACTTCACAAATATTTATTTTCTATTTATGAGATTAAACTGTTAATTTAAAGTTTAATACAATACAAAAAAAGAATAAAATGAGATAAAATTACTGACAATTAACCGTAAAAGAAGTATTAGTTCTGTAAGTTTAACGAGACTTGTTTGTTAATTGACAAATATCTTGTGTAATTACAGGAGGTTTCACAACAAAATGCTGAATAAATGTATTTTTGTGAATGTATAACATGTATAAGCACTGATAAACTGTCCAAATACAGTTTTTATCAGTGGATTGTACAACTTAGTCTCATTGAAAATTATTTATATATATATTTATAGGTAATTTGATCGTTTTAATACATGTAAATAGTCTTTATTAAACATTAATACGTCAAAAAAAAAAATGCAAAATCTCATGTAAAGTTAGGGCAAAAAACTGTATTTTAATTATGGAAAATTACCATATTTTTATGAGATGGTTATTTTCAGTTATTTAACAGTATTTTTTTGGTACCCCTGCTGCCAGAATAATACAGTTTTTTTATGTTGTTTTTTTTACAGTGCAGAATAGCAACAGAGGACATGGTTATAATATCAGCTGATGTAGCCGCTCCAGAGCAAGGTTATAATCATTAACGAAAACTAACAAAATGAATTGAAAAAACATTTTCGTTAACTGAAATAAATAAAAACTATAATTAAAAGAAAAAATGGTGACTAACTGAAACTGTATTGTGTCCTTACAAAACTAACTAAAACGGGTAAAAATTATGGATAAAATTCCCTTCGTTTTCATCTTTGTCATTGTTGGATTGATATGAAATTGGTTTATTTCACTTAAGCATTTTTAGCTAACGGTACCATACAACACTTGACAGTCCGTCACTTCTTGTCACTTGTGGTTTCCAGTCATCTTCTGGTCCCCACTCTACCTGGAAACATGGAGACTAAAGTTGGGAAAAAGCAGCAGAGTCCTGTCTGGGATTTATTTGAATATGATGAAGAAGAAGAGAAAAGATATTAAAAAACTAAAACTAATCCTAAAACTAAGCATTTTGGAAGAAAGCGAAAACTAATAAAAACTAGCAAACCTGCTCTAAAAACTAATTAAAACTAACTGAATTAGAGAAAAAAAAGTCAAAAGTAACTAAAACTAAACTATAATGAAAAATCCAAAACTATTATAAGCTTGTTCCAGAGAACCAGCCCTGTTTGATGAATTATCAGCACAAGGGTGGAGTGGAGAGATAAGGATACTGGAAAGAAACAGAGCTGGAAATGTTGTTGTAATGTAATAGGTCACTTGGATGGAACCAATCCCCGATTGCCAGTTGGCTGGGATTGGATCCATTGCTGTTTAGGACTGGAATCATGCAGTGATTCCAAACTGTTCTGTGATAGTTAACACACACCTGCAGAAAAACGTCAAAATGTAGACGTTAACATGACACATTTGATCTCAGTGTTTAACGTGGGTTTGATGGAACAAATAAATCCCCTTTTACCTCTGCCAGGAGGTATTGTGATCACTTTGCTTTGTGTGTTTGTTTGTTTGCGTGTTTGTTTGTTTGCAACTTTACGGGAAAACTATTATTAATTTAACATTGAAAATCCCATTTACCACACATTTTTCATTATAACTCAACAAATATTGATTGGAATTTAATATAATTTGACATACACATGACTGGTACCAAGCTTCAACTTGGGCATCTTTGGAATTTTGTCGCAACGTGCATTGTGGGAAGTGGAGGTTCGCACAGCCGCCTGGCAGCAGCAGTACAACCATATGATGTCATATGGCTGCAACAAACACAACGTGGAAATGGCTGAAACGCAGAAACGGCTGGAGGGAAGCAGAACTCCTGCCGTTTCCGCGTCATGTTTGTTGCAGCTGCCGCTGCCAGGCAGCGGCAAAAACCTCCACAATGCACATCGCAACAAAATTCCAAAGATGCCCGAGTTCCCTCCCGGCTCTGTTTGTAAACACATGGTTTGTTTCTGGTGGATGGCACTAAGAAACTGTTCACTGTGAGGGAGGAGATTCAGGTGAGTAATCACAGAAAGACTTACAGATTCATGAAACTGAGGATACGACTGAGGTTTGACAGATTTGAGGAAAAATTGGTCACGAAAGTCTCCCGCAGCTTTAACCAGCCAATCACAGCTCTTCTCTGTGTACAGAGTGCATACATGCATCGGTGCAGCATTCATGTTTGATGTGCACAGCTGATGCTCAGACACAGACAGGAAACACAAGGCAGCCGTCAAAGCTCCTTTAAATGAGTCTGTACAAACTATTACCTTTCAGCTCCTATAGACTATTCATCCTTTGGATATAGATTGGCTACAAATAACGGATTCATTTTTTTGGTTTGCACATAACTACCTCTTTTCAGCTGTCACTGAAAAAGTACCATTTGGGTTTACACACCATTGATGTAGCCTGTCTGGTGCATTTTAATCCACTATCAACCGTTTAAGAATCTGGTTTATTATCCCATCCCCCAAAGGGCAGGAGAGAGGTACTGTTTTTGGATTCAGTTTGTTTGTTTGTTTGTTTGTTTGTTTGTTTGTTTGTTTGTTTGTTTAACACTCTAGCAGCAAAACTATTGGTTGAATTTGTACCAAACTGGGTTTATAGATTGCCAGTGACCCAGAATAGATGTCATTACATTTTGGAAAATATAGGTCAAAGTTTCAATTTCTTAAAACTTCTTTTCCCCCATTGTCTATAAAAACATCAATTTTGTTTCAATTTACTTCAAACTTGGCACATATATAGAGGCAATTGATATGTCGATATCAGCACACACATAGACATGATGACATCAGCTGGATCAATGCCAAAATAAGCTACAATACATGTGAGGGGTGGGGTTTGTTGTGCCTGGAAATGGCTCTTTTGATAATAAAGGTAGCAGACCCCTGGCCTATGCAATGACAATAAAGATTTACCTTATCTTATCTTATCTTATCTCAGGGGTCTGCAACCTTTATTATCAGTCAGAGCCATTTTGCCCCCTCTTCCGCCAAAAAAAATAGTCTGGAGCCGCAAAAAATAACAGAGCTTATAAACTTTAAAAAGTTTTAATCTTTTTTTACATTCTATCTGTTACAACCACTGGATAAAACAAACAGAGGTGCAGTGTGGAATGGATTCTGGAGTATGATTACTCTAAAAGTACACAGTAAAAGTAGTTCATAGTATTTGTGCTACTAGTATATGAAGTACTAATACCAAAAATACCAAATTCACGAGGTACTTATTGGAAAAATTAATTTTATTCGTCATTGAATTTAGTCTTAAAGCCTATTTCAGATGTAAAAACACTTTTGGAGCTTGGAAGGGATTTTTGAATATGATTACTCCAAAAGTACACAGGAAAAGTAGTTCATAGTATTTGTACTAACAGTATATGAAGTACTATTTCCAAATATACCAAATTCATGAGGTACTTATTGGAAAAAATAATTTTATTCATCATTGAATTTTGTCTTAAAGCCTATTTCAGATGAAAAAGAAAACACTTTTGGAGCTTGGAAGGGAATCTGTTGCAGGATTACTCCAAAAAGTACACAGTACTCATACTCATACAGTCGCTCTATGAAAAGTATTGCTACTTCTGGAAATGATTCTCTTCCAAACTCAACACTGCCTCCACAGTTCCCAGTTGTTCTGCTCCACAAGCTCCGCAAGCTCCCAGAAAACGGACAGAATTACCTGAGTAATATACAAAGGACGGACAGAACCCTCCGTCCGTCTGCATCTGCGTCTTTAACGTAGAGCAGAAATGAGCCCTTACTTTTGTTGTTGAAGGCACATTCGCTCCATGCAGCTCATCTACTGTAATTGTCGAATGAGTAGCGCACAAGAAAAACGCTAGTGGCTGGACTGACCGCAGTAAAGGGAGGAGCCACTACAAGGAGGAGGAAGAGACGCAGTAAAGGGAGGAGCCACTACAAGGAGGAGGAAGAGACGCAGTAAAGGGAGGAGCCACTACAAGGAGGAGGAAGAGACGCAGTAAAGGGAGGAGCCACTACAAGGAGGAGGAAGAGACGCAGTAAAGGGAGGAGCCACTACAAGGAGGAGGAAGAGATGCAGTAAAGGGAGGAGCCACTACAAGGAGGATGAAGAGATGCATGAGGCTCTGGAGCGGCAGGTTGCTGACTCCTGCCTTATCTTATCTTATAACAGTTTGTTATATGTCCAGGGTGTACCCCAACCTTCACCCTTTGGTAGCTGGGATAGGCTCCAGCATCCCTGCGATGGAGAGCATTACGTAATTTGGAAAACACATAACCAAAGAAAAAGTTGAAAAAATTGAATGTGACAAATCTTCAAAATTTAGAACTAAAAGTAGTTTTCCTGGTTTGAGGTGTGGACATTAAATTGTACCCGATAGGGAAGTTTTGTATGATCTGCTTCTCTGATTAAACAAAGAATGGAAAAAAAAAAGTTTTCCTTCTATTTCAAAGATTACTTTTTGAGTGTGTATTGGTTTGTTATGCCCTTCTGTACAGTATGGGGATGCATAAGAGTAAAAAGGAACTGTCTAATATGAATAATGAAGGTTAAAATGGAAAATCTTACTTTTTCAAATCTAACCTGACTTTACAAATAATTATCTACAGTGAAAAAACTATTGTCACCAGCACAAAAAATATGCTTTAATAGAATTCACTCATGACTGCAGAAAAAATAATGTTCTTTAAAATGTCCCACCTAAGTTTGTTTGAGCTTTGACTGAACAGCAGTGAATCATGAGATCAGGTTTTATGGAAACTGAGGGACTTCATCCCAACTTTTGCACCAACAAGAGCTCCACCCAAAAGAGATAAAGTCAAACTGAAAACATCCTCAAGTTGCTAAAGGTTCAGTTTGTTTTTTTTGTGGAACATGAAATGTCGAGCGTAGTAACATTGGCCTTGGACCAGAGGCAGCGGCGTAGCCTCTGTCCACTGGCAGACGTTGTGGGTTGCTCTGACTGCTGGATGACCGTGAGCGCTGTGCTTTCTGGACGGCAGGCCTTGACCCTTGTGGGTGGGGGCGGGGCTCGGAGGAAAGATGGAGACGAGCCTTCACGATAAAAGCTCACTTCCCCCCGTTTTCCCTCCTTCCCTCCCTTTCAAGTCTGTCACAATGTCAAATCATCTCTGCACCTCAGGGCAGGGCAGGAGGTCACCGTGAAGAAAGACAGAAGGAGAAACCAGCCTTGTGCAACAGTTAACCTGCACATTCTGAAGGAGGCTTCCATTTATTCAGGAACAGCAGCCATAGACGCTGCCAAGGTTTATCTATGCATGTTTTAGAACAGAGTTTACACCTTTGAAGATGTTTCCTACACCTCTACAAAGACAAAAATCGGACCAATGGCCCTGTAGCTTACCGGCCAAATTAAAGCTTTGGGAAATGTATCCAGATGCCATTTATTCTCACCCAGTTCTGTGTATTTATTCTATTACAGAAATAGCCCATGTTTTGGTCATATTCCAATCAGATCTGTAAAAAATTTATATTCCAACTTGATATCACTGATACTTATTTATTGGATCAACCCACTTCCTATCTCTTATAATGGGAAATGTTTCAAAGTGGCACCAAATCCAGAATCAGATTCGGATCAAATAATTT
>NC_043962.1:55383726-55406226 GCF_902148855.1 Sphaeramia orbicularis
CAGTACCTTGTGTTGACATCATCATGCAGAAGCTGTATACCAAGTTTAAAGTCAATCAGAACTGGAGTTTCGGAGAAGACAATTTAATTTTTTTTCCCCATAAGAGCCCATGTTAAATTTTCTGTAAGAAAAGAAGAAGAAGATCCAGAAGAAGATCCTGATCAGCATGTGGACATTATGTTTTGGTCATGTCCCCATCAGGGCTGGACTGGAGAAATTTACACTAGATATCATTTATATTTACTGAGTTATTGCATCCATCCACTTCCTGTTATAATGGGGAAATTTTTCAAAGTCGCACCAAATCCAGAATCAGATCCGGATCCAAATAATTTCACTAACTTTGTTGACATCATCATAAAGAAGCTGTATACCAAGTTTGAAGTCAATTGGAATTGTAGCTTCGGAGATGAAGACGATTGAAATTTTTGTAACGGACGACAGACAACGACAGACGGCGATGCTGACGCCGATGGACGCCGCATGACGACAATAGCTTGCGGCCTGTTGGCCGGTGAGCTGAAGATGGGGCAGAGCTGTTGTGTGATTGATTGTATGAACAGGTTCTTAAAGCAGTGGGAGCTATCGTTTTACAGACACCGAAAGACAAAAAAAAGAGGAGATGGATCCACAAATCCAGGAAACCAAACCTAGATCTGTGGATCCTATTTGGTGTCAGCTAACATTAATCTATGCTGTATTTCTGGGTCAAATCAGACCTTCAGTTACATATTGTTTTGGCTAACGTTCCTTCTTAGTGCAGCTCTTGGTTTCATGATCAGATCTTTCATGGTTTTTGTCTTCATTTTGTGATTGTGAACCTTGTGCTCCTACATGATTAGTAAACTAACTGAAACTGAGGCCAACCTAGTTTTTCAAATACAGGGGAACTGGAGAATAAAGCTACGACGGAGTATTAGGACCACAGAAGAAAAGAAAAACACTGGTCACTACGAGAATAAGTCATCAAATATCGATATAAAACCCATAATTTTATGATAATAAAGTTGAATACAAAAGAATCACAATGTTATGAGAATAAAGACGTAGTTATAACAAAAACTCATAATTTAACAAAAATGACATTCGTTTATGAGATTAAAGTCGTCATATTCCAACAATAAAGCCATAATATTACAAGAATAATTAGTTTAGTTTAGTATTTGTGCAGATTTGTGGTATAATTCAATTCTTCAAGGAAATAATCATTTAAAAAAAAGAAGCAAACAAAACATTGCCTTTTTAACAGTATCATGATATATCGTGATATATCGTATCGTGATCCTAGTATTGTGATTCGTATCGTATCTCCAGATTCTTGCCAATACACACTCCTAGTTGAGAAGTGTTACGACCTGCTAAAACTATAGGACACATATATCTACAAAGACTGACATGAAACATGTTTTTGGATCAGAAAGTCATTTTACCACCCACAGTATGTACTGCAGATCACATTGCACTTCAAGCAAATACCACAACATTTGTTGCTCTCCAACAACTTTTTCACTTTTAGTGTTAGTTTCCTTCACCATGGGAGGCCGACAGAGTGAGTCACTACTCCCTCTAGTGGTCACATAAATCCCCGGTCCTTCAGTGTAAATAAATTCTATTAATATCTTTATAGTCCAGTGCATTGGTATCTTTGGCAGAACTTCAGAACTCTTTACAATAATACTTGATGTCTATTTTAAACATTTGACAGTAAGCATACGACATATAATTCAATTCAATACTTAACCCATGAAGACCCGGTGCTACTTTTGTGGTAGATCTCAAATGCATTTTTCTCTCTATTTAACCTTTCTTAAGTGATTTATCACAATTTATTGTAATATGTTCCTCTTTATTTTGCTATTTTTCAGTGTAAGTATTTTTTTCCTTATATTAAATTTACCAATGGAATAAATATCATACTGATTATTAATATTGATGTTTCTAAGTCTGATCCTCCTGAACAGGACATCTGACAGCTATAGATATGATGTGTCCCAATATTTATGTCCATATAGTTTATAAACATCAATATTTCCTTAAAGTTTAATGGTAGATTTTTCTTCCTCAGTCAGATGTGAAGAAAGTTGATGGTTAGATGACAGTAGAAAATTATTTTTTATAGTCAGAGCAGGAAAAAGATTTTCGGATTTTGGAGGAAGAACATTAAAATCAGAGTCATGGGTTAAAAAAAAATCAATGACAGAAATTAAGTAAAAAACCATCTCTGAGGCATTTTGGAAACAAAGATAACAATTTAAACCAAACTAACCAATGCAATGATATTTATCCCATAATATAAAACTATATTCTGACATTAGCCATTATTGTTTTGTATCCCAGACCCCTGTTAGAAAACAAACACCTGCATTCAACACGTCCACATAGTTTTGTCCATTTGTGTGTGAGTTAGACCATTATGTTATGAGAATATTGATATATTAGGCCTGTAACGGTCCACGTACCGAACCGAACCGTTTCAGTACACACCTGTTCGGTTCGGTACACAGCTGTACCAAAACGGCACAGCATGATGAGAAAAAGAAAAAAGGAGCGGAAGATATTGTTCAATGCAGAACTTTCAATCCACACAAGTTACACACGGACATATTGAAGCAGCGCACAGTGACCCGAAATATGAAATAGCAGCTGATATAAGGTAAAAAAAAAAAAAAAATATGATGTGAACCCCCGGAAGAGCTGGAGGAGGTGTCTGGGGAGAGGGAAGTCTGGGCATCCCTGCTTAGACTGTTGCCCCCGCGACCCAGCCCCGGATAAGCGGTGGATAATGGATGGATGGATGATGTGAACCTGGAAGGAAGAGACTGAAGACCCTCCACTATCAGTCCAGTCCTGTTTGGGATCAGTTCAGGTTCAGGTGAAAGACAACAACGAGGAAAGAGACGCTGATAAGACAGACGTTTGCCGCCCATGAACTACGGTAGTTCTAAAACACTGACATTTGCTCTGTCTCTCTCTCTCCGGGAGTTGGACGTTGAAAGTATTTAGTTTAACTTTCGTTTCACATTAGTTACGTTAGTTATGGACCGCACCCCCAGGTATATAACCACACCCTGCACACACACACACACACACACACACACAAGTACACAAAGTGTACTAAACAGTTTGTTCTCTGTCCTAAAATAAATAATTTGGTTCATTTTGTTGTCAGTGTTTCTCTTCAGTTTGTTTCAACAGAATACCAGTTTACCCTCTTGTTAATGTTGCATTTCATGTGGATTTTTTTTTTTGTTATTTTCATGCAGAATGTGAACTGACAGAACTGTGATTAGATTTTTGTTGTTTGTTCAAAACTACCGTCAGGGAAAAGTGCAATACTAATGTTTAAAATACACTTAGTAATATTAATAATTTATTTTATTTTTATGTTCTATTTGATTTTAAGCAGCAGAATTATATTATTCCTGTTTTTCTATATTCTATTGTCTCCAAAAATTGGGGGAAAAATGTTGAAAAATTCATA
Source organism: Sphaeramia orbicularis (assembly GCF_902148855.1). NCBI lineage: Eukaryota > Metazoa > Chordata > Actinopteri > Kurtiformes > Apogonidae > Sphaeramia > Sphaeramia orbicularis. Next base: position 55,387,208 of record NC_043962.1, read on the forward strand.
ATAAATGCATTAAAAACATTTTGAGGGGTTTTCTTTCTTCCTGTACCGAACCGAAAAAAAAAAAACAAAAATGTGGCTTTCAAAACCAAAAACATACTGAACCATACCATTACAGGCCTAATGATATACTGTCGAAACTACTGCAGGGTTATTTATCCCCAGAGTCTTACCTTGTATATGATATCTGTTTTGAGGCTGGGGCCTGTGTCGTGCCTCTCCTGGACCCAGCTGGTGAGCACAGCTTCTAAACAAGGCCAGACGGACGTGTGGATCTAGTAAAGTAAGAAAGAGAGGGTCAAAGAAGGACATGGCAGACCCACAGGCAGAAGCAGAAAACCAGGACCTAACATTCGGAAAATATTAGAACCGTGCTCTGGTTCCACTGAAGGAGATGCCATCAGGAGTTACCGTCGACATAGACCTGTGTGTCAGTGGAGGAAGATGACAAGAGCCCTGCTGTTGGAAGGGCGCATTTGCATTTGTGATCAAAGAGCAGCTTTGCTCGACATGACGGTGGCATGATAACCGTGGCAGGACTACTGTTTCTTGGAGCAGAGCGGAGGTGAGGTCACCTTTCACCGCAGCCGCACTCAACCACTACAATGAAACAGAAAGAAAGTCATCAAGGGATGACTTGTCAAGAGGTTTCCTGGCAACTGCTATTTCCTATGCAGGCTCTCAAATAAGAGCCAATAGGAGGCGACAGGCCCTGGCTTCTGCTGTCTGTTATGGCTCATTAACGTACACGAGGTGGAAAGGTTGGCTGCCACTGAAGCACGGCTGAAGGAACAAAGACAAGTGACAACAGGCAAAAATTAGTGTGGATTTTTTCCTTTTAGAAAACAGACTTATGCCCTTACAGCAGTTATGAACGGTATAAACATTAGAATGAGGTTTGTTCTTTCAGGGAGACATGAGGAAAAGTGAACTGAGTGGAGGTACGATGAACGACCAAAGGAAGAAAAGTCCAAAGAAACTTACCTTTAAGTTTCTGTTGTTTCTTCGGCTTCATCCTCTGGGCTCTTTTAAGCATGAGCAGCGCTGTGTGGCTGTCAGTGAAGCCCCTGTAATGACCACAACAACAACACAAGTACAAAAACAGACATCAGATAGACCTACAGCTGTCCACTATTCTTGTAATCGATTAATCTATCAATTATTTTCTTCAACTCAATGTAGTTAAACAGTTATTTGAATAGGGGAAAAAAGTAAACATGTGAAACAGACATGCCTGAAAATAAAAAAGCAACTTGTCCTTTCTTCTAGAACCAGCTAAAACAACAACCACAAAAAACTATAAAAGTAAAAGTATATATACAAAAAATCTATATAGAAATAATAGCAATAATAACAGTATAAAAGGACATATAAACATATCTACAGATACAGACATCTATATATACATATATATATATATATATATATATATATATATATATATATATATATATATATATATATATATATATATATATATATATATAAACAACAAACCAGTCCAATGACATCTGTAAACAATCTGTCAGGTCAGTCTTCAACATATTTGGATCCAACTGACTAAGAGCTACTAAGATCTGACTAAGATCTGGAGCTATCAATTACTTTTGTAATTGATTAATCTATTGATTATTCTTTTTGATTTTATTTGACTAAATGAATGAATGAATGAACACGCGAAAAACAAAATAGTAAAAATGTGAAACAGACATGTCTGACAATGACAACTACTTGTCTGAACCAGCAGAAACAACAACCACAGAAAGTATAAGTATAAAATATATATATAAAAATATCTATATAGAAATAACAACAACAGTAACGACAGTACAAAATTATATATAAAAATATCTACAGATATAAACACCAAAGCAGTCCGATGACATCTATAAACAGTCTGTCAGGTCAGTCTGAAACACATTTGGGTCCAACTGACGAACTTCTACCAACTGAACATGGAACTAACATCCAACTGAAACAAACACACACTCAGATTTAGAATGTTTGGGTTAAAGCTTCAAAGTTTGAAGAAATAAGTGATGGGTCCAATGGACAAAAGTCAACATATTTTTTGCCTTTTTGTCCTCGTCTCTTCTGTTGTTTGTGCGTCACAATAAGTGTCTGTGTGAAACACAACAGTGGAACAAATGTTGAACAGCAGAGAAATTAAGGAAATGAAGCTTCGATTCAGGAAAATTGTAATTGAATAATTTTTCGAAGTGTCTCTGTCCACAGTCCTGTGGGACTACCTTTATCATTAGTCTGTTCCCACAGATCCAATCAGAGCCCTGGTTCTGTCCTGTGTGGACTGGTAACCTGTCCCCCTGCTGACACAGTACTGTGGGCAGGAGCATCACACATGCCATGGGCCTATCCAGGTACAGCAAAAGGACAGGGCACCAGGTACCAGGTACCAGGTACCAGGTACCAGGTACCAGAGGCTGGTTTGGGTGAATATTCACACTCTCAGTTTCAGCATGTAGGCAAACAACATGAAGCGTGGGGACCTTTTTCCTTCATATGAGGAATTTTCCCGGGTTTTTGATGAATATAAATCAGCTACTGGGACAAGGTTCAGAATGCAGAAGTCAGATCATGTGATCGGCTCTGTGGAAACAGACAAACTGGTATGTCATGCCAAAGTACTGGGGCAGTAGACATTGCCATAATTTAAAAAAAATTGATTCAAGTCAATTAATCAATTAATTGTTTCAGCTCTAACATCAACACACAAACACAGACAGGGACTGAGTCCAAGTTAAACCAAGACAAAGACTGTGATAGACAGTGATTTACCATTCTTCCAAAATCCTTTCAGATCTTTCAGAGAGGCCACTGATCACTGACGCTGACGCTGATGCAGGCGATTCACTCTTGAAATCACTAAAAGGAAAAGACCAAACAGCGGGACAACCGGAGAGTCAGACTGGAAAGGCTTTCACTATAAAACCTTTTTGCAAATCTGTGAAAACATTTTTGAAAAGGTGTGGAAAGTGCACACGAGCACAGAGAACTGGTTTCCACTCAAAGAAGCTCCATACCTGTGACCTGTCACCACCACATGGGTGCAGGAGTATGAGTGGTGGACTTTCATCAAGCGCTTTAACACATCAGTTCAAACTTGAATGTGCACAAACGGAGGCCTTATGTTAGTGTTTTCTGGACTCAAAGGTATAAAATACAACCAACCACCAACCCCACAGAGGGACGCTCCAACCTTTCTGCCTTTAAACCAGTTTTCTATTTCATTCCAACATTTTCTGATGTGGAGTTTTAGTTCAGATACATTCCAGTAAGTTTTCCAGTATTAAAATACAGTCCTCAGTAGGAGCAGGTGCTCCTCCTACAGGGGGCACCTCCACAGGTTCACTCCAAACGTCACCAGTCCAAACTCATCCAGACAAATGCTGTTGAGGTGGAGCAGCTGTTTTATCTAATGACGGCGGTCTGGAGCATTTTCACCACATGTTGAAAAGCAGAAGGAAGCAGATTTCTGAGGATACGTTTGTAATGAACCCACCTGTAAGAGCAGACGGAGATGAACAGGAGGACAGAGAGGAGAAAGAAAACAGCAGGAAGTAGTCTACCTCCTTCAGAAAATAACCCTCCTCCTCTTCCTCCTCCTCCTCTTCCTCCTCCTCTTCCTTTTCTTCCTCCTCTTCCTTTCCTCCTCCTACACCTCCTCCTCTTCCCCTTTCTCCTCCTCCTTCCCCTCCTCCTCCTCCACCTCTACCTCCTCCTCTTCCTTTTCTTCCTCCTCTTCCTTTTCCTCCTCCTACACCTCCTCCTCTTCCTTTTCTTCCTCCTCTTCCTCTTCCCCTTTCTCCTCCTCCTTCTCCTCCTCCTCCACCTCCTCATCCTCTTCCTCCTCCTCCACAGTCTTCCTTGCATACAGATCGTCTCATTTTAAAGGTAAATACGTTAATAAAACCAGTTTGTTTTATAATTCTTATTATAGAACTGCACTTTTTCTGTTTTAAAAACCCTTAGGTAAGGACTTTTGGGTGGTTTCGGGTGGTTTTTAGGGGTTGAGAAGGATTATCTATATTTCAATTAATTTCAGAGGGGAAAATTGATGTGTACAACGACTAAATCGCAAAACGAGCTCAGTCATGAAACAAATTCAACTCGTACTGTGAGGTTCCACTGTATGTTTAGACATGAATGCAGACAGAAATAGGGAGAAACTCGTTTTCCCTTCTAATGCTGTGGAAGAGTCAAGAAATTCTCCAGTTTAAGCTGTTCCATGTGCACAGGCAGTACTGTGGAGACTGTAATAGATTACCTTCAGCCTATGAATACTGAGAAAAAACAAACACTGTAGAAGAGCACATTCTACAAATACGCTGAGCTGCAGGTGACACCATCAGCTGTCTGAAGTCAAACTGGGATGGGCTGGGATGGGCATTAAACCAGTTAAGTGGAAGTAAAATATGTGCGTCCTACCTGTGGCTGCTACCTGGTGAAGAGTCCACCGCTTCCCTGTTGACCCAGGCCTGCTTGGGCCTCTGGACCATGGATGACAGACGAACGTCTTCAGAGGGTCCAGGAAAGGGTTCCACAGGCTGAAACGCCCACAGGAAACAAATCATTTATTACAAATCATCAGTATAATAAACTGTAAAAACAAACCTTTACTCTACTCAATAGAAGTGAGGTAACAATTTGCGCTCATTTCGGTTGAGTAGATTTTAGCCCATATTTTGAGTAAAATGTGATTCAATTTAACAGCTATAACACACTAAAAGAAATGAGGTAAAATCCACCTTTCATATCCCAATAGATTACACAACAAATTACTCATAGAAAGTGAGTAATATTAACTCTCAATTGTTAATAGGAATACGTTCATCTACTTAATTTAGGGCAGGGAGTATCAGTCTAAATATTGATAGTATTGATACTAAGCTGTGTGCGTATTGGTATCAGATCAATATAAAAATTCCCACTATCACCCACCCTTAATTTAATTATTATTAACAACTAATCAGTATAACTATTTAACCATTACTTATTCAAGGAAGGTTAGTTTTAGTTGAAAAGCTGCTAGTCACAAGAGGTATTCATCATACAACTCCAACCCTAAGAAACATGAAGAATGAGAGATGAGGACTTCAGTCTGGTATTTTATTTCTACCCACCCCTGTAAGGAACACCATTACAGAGAAGAATGAAACAAAGGAACAGCTTAGCTCATGGTGCAAGAATATGCAACTCAACAGAAATATTCATTCAACAAAAAAAAAAAAAAACTAATCAAAACAGTAAAACACACCATAACTGTGCTACATATTAAAAAAAAAAAAAAAAAAAAAAAGAAAACACTTCTTATCAACTCCGAACACTGTTAAACACATAAAAACTGCCCCAACAAGTTTGTCCCAATGCATGCTGGGAAACTCTCACCCGCTGCTCCTCCAACACATCACAATATTATGGGGTAGATTTTATTCTATTATTTTAAGTAGCAATTGTTACTGTTAACAAATAAGTAGAATTTAACCAGTCCTAATAGATTTCACTGGCTAAATATTATTGTTGATTAAAATGGAACTGATTTCCATAGTTTGTATTTACCAACCCCCAAAACCCCGTTTTTGTTTTGTTTTTACAGTGTAGTAGATTCATTCATGTGATTAATCCTGTAAATTTAGATTTTCAGTAAAGTTTACCTCTGCTGAAATAATACATTCTACAGGGTGGGAAAGCAAAATTTATAATATTTTGAGGCAGGGATTGAAAGACAGTGTATGACCAATTAGTTTATTGAAAGTCATGAGAATTTATTTGCCACAAGAAAATGTCCATAATAGAAAATGTTTTTATTCTATGTGTCCTCCTTCTTTCTCAATAACTGCCTTCACACGCTTCCTGAAACTTGTGCAAGTGTTCCTCAAATATTGGGGTGACAACTTCTCCCATTCTTCTTTAATAGTATCTTCCAGACTTTCTGGTAATAGTTTTGCTCATAGTCATTCTCTTCTTTCCATTATAAACAGTCTTTATGGACACTCCAACTATTTTTGAAATCTCCTTTGGTGTGACGAGTGCATTCAGCAAATCACACACTCTTTGACGTTTGCTTTCCTGATTACTCATATGGGCAAAAGTTTCTGAAAAGGTATGGATAATAGTGTTAGGTATGATTATGACATCAGTATATGTTTGGTTTCAAAACAATTGACGTAGTGCCTGCTGAGAAAAAACAACTAAATGTTCATTGTAAATTTTGCTTCCCCATCCTGTATAGATCTGGAGCTACTGATTATTTTTGTATTTGATTAATCTATTGATTATTATATATATATTGATTATTTTCTTTGATTTCATTCGATTAAACAATTATTTGAATAGATGAAAAAAAAAGTGAAACAAAAAAAATGTGAAACAGACATGTCTGACAATGACAAACAACTTGTCCTTTATTCCAGAACCAGCTGACACAACAACTATAAAAAGTGTAAGTATAAAATATGTATAAAAAATATCTATATAGGAATAACAATAACAACAGTATAAAAGTATATATACAAATATCTATAAATATAAACACCAAACCAGTCCGATGACATCTATAAACAGTCTGACAGCTCAGTCTGAACCACATTTGGATCCAACTGACGAACTTCTACCAACTGAACATGGGACTAACATCCAACTGAAACAAACACACACTCAGATTTAGAATGTTTGGGTTAAAGCTTCAAAGGTTAAAGGAGTAAGTGATGGATCTAATGGAGAAAAGTCAACATACAGACATTTTCTGCCTTTGTGTCCTCGTCTCTTCTGTTGTTTGTGTTGATCCTGTGCATCACAATAAGTGTCTGTGTGAAATTTTATTAAACTTTTGTATGTTTTTGTCATGTTATTAGATGAATATTGATTGTGAACTGCTCCAGATAATGTACATCAGGGGTGTCAAACTCATTTTAGTTCACGGGCCAGATTCAGCTAAATTCAGTCGGCAGTGGGCCGAACCAGTAAAATAATAACATAATAATATATAAATAGTGTCAACTCCAAACTTTTTTCCATGTTTTAGAGCGAAAAAAGTTAATTTACATTACGAACAAGTTTACATCTACAAACTATCCTTTCAAAAGATGTGAATAACATGAACAAACTGAAAAAAATAAGTATAATTTTAACAATATTCTGCCTCAGTTTATCATTTACACATGTTCATTATAACTTAAAGATCACAGTGGATCTACAAATATACAAAATACTGAGTAACAGGCAGAGTATTGTTAAAATTGTACTTCTCTTAAGACATTTAAGGTTAAAAAGTATACTTTGTTTTAGTGGAAATACATGAAAATATTTACATTTACAAAGAGAACAATTTGATGTTGTCATTACTTCAATGTTATTATGATAGTATTTGACTGGTCCTGCCCACTTGAGACTGAATTGGTCTGAATGTGGAACCTGAACTAAAAGGATTCTTCATATCTTAGTGTAATTTTTGCATTTTTGATATTTAAAAAAATGGTACGTAAGGCAATTTTTGAAGGATACAATTGTTAAGCTCTAACAAGCAATAGGTAAATTATTTATTTTTGAGTCTACATTAAATTACTATTAATTTGGTGGTTAAGTTTTCTATTTCTCTGGTTTATTTTCACTTTTTTAGGTTTCGCTTGTTTGTTGGCTTGGATACACTGTTTTTTTTTGGTTTTTTGTCTTTTTCTTTTTCCTATATTGGATGCTGAGTAGCTGAATATGTTATGTAGGACAGGTATTAATACAAGCATTTTGCTTCTGCCTGTGCCTTTTCAGTCATAACCTGTTGGTAATGTTTGTAATGTTTGAAGTGCTGTTGTTGACACTGGTTATTGTGTGACTGAATAAAGAATTTCATCATCATCATCATCATCATTTCACAAATTCATCCCAAGGGCCAAACTGGACCCTTTGGCGGGCCGGATTTGGGCCCTGGGCCGCATGTTTGACACCTGTGGTGTACATGATACAATTGTGGTTTTAGTGTAGAGGTTTGGTGTTGTCAGAACTGGGTTTACAGCTTTAGTAATAATGGGATTCACACTCAATACGTCAAATGTCACTGTCTCTGTCATGCCTTGTTATTTTGCATTTTTTTGTATAGTACTGATAGTTTCTATAATTGTGATGTCATAGTGGTGGTATTAAGAGGTGTTTTAAGTTGAGTAAGTCCCCACTGAAAGCCCAGGTACCAAATACACGGACCAGCATGGACTTTACCTCATACTTTGTTTACTTAACGTCAGTGAAATTAAGGAAACAAAGCTTCGATTCAGGAAAACTGTAAGGGTGTAATTATTTTTAATCGATTGGAGTCAGGTAATCGTCTGAGCTGTAACATTCTGTTTGTTCCATTTGTGTTCAGACGCCAGTAAAGTTGGACCTTCAGAAGGGAAAATACAGCTCTGTCTAGTCAACTTAGTGCAAAGACATCTGTATACCTTGGGGAAAATGATATATAATGTATACAATAATGTCCAGTCACATTTAACTCAAATGTATGTTTTCATTGGAGGTATTTGGCTGACACTTTTAACCAGAGCGAGTTTTTATACCCCAGGAATGCTCATATGTAAGTCAAAGTAACAGCTTAATTATTCTCCAGATCCCATTTTCTTCTCGTGGAAGTGCTAAATTGTTCATCCCCACCTTTGATGTGTACCTCAGCGTCAACACATTAACGCAGGCCACGACGGCAGCTGCACCACATCAGCAGGAATAAACCGGCTACCATGATGTACAGCACTGAGCACGCTCCAAAGAAAAGATCCAACCAGAGGTAAATGAAGTAAAAAAAAAAAAAGAAAGAAAAGGAAAAAAAAAACAGGATGACAGTCCGCCACCGTGAAAAATGACATCTGCTGATGCAGAGCAACCTCCAGACCTCCAGGAAATAATCTTGTTTTTCAAGAGAATAAATTTAAAGATCAATCAGAGGAAGTGAGACAAATCCTGGAGGGGGTGAAGGCCGAGATGGGAAAGGGACAGGGAGATAATAACTTCTCAGCTGACAGCACACAGAGGCTGCGAAACCTCCAAATTCACTGAAGACGTTTGGTTTGCCACCAGCCCTCCAGGTTTAAAGGAATATTACAGAGCTGTTGTTTTACCTTCATCCAGAGCAGCTGCTGTGACTCCAGATATCCTCTGGAAGCTGAGTCCTCTGACAGTGACAGTAGCCAGTCTTTCTCCAGCGCTGCCTTTATGAAAGAAAGAAAAAAAAAAAAGTCACAACTAAAATGTTTCTGGACCAAGGTTACAATGGTTTTGGATTTTTCATTATAGTTTAGTTTTATTTAGTTTTGACGTTTTTTTCTTTAATTCAGTTCGTTTTAATTCGTTTTTAGAGCAGGTTTGGTAGTTTTTATTAGTTTTCATTATTTTCTAAATGCTTAGTTTTACTTTAGTTTTAGTTTTTTCATATCTTTTATCTTCTTCACCGTCGAATTCAAATAAATCCCAGACAGGACTCTGCTGCTTTCTCCCAACTTTGGTCTCCATGTTTCCAGGTAGAGTGGGGACCAGAAGACGACTGGAAACCACAAGTGATGAGAAGTGATGGACCGTTAAATATCATATGATGCCGCAAGCTAAAATTGCTTGAGGGAAATAAATCGGTTTTGTATCAATCCGACTTCAACAAAGGGAATTTTATCCATACTTTTTATATGTTTTAGTTTGTTTTGTAAACACACAATACAGTTTCAATTAGTTATCTTTTTTTCTTTTAATTATAGTTTTTATTTATTTCAGTTAACAAAAATGTTTTTACAGTTCTAGTTTTCGTCATTTCGTTAGTTTTCGTTAACGATAATAACCTTGTTCTGGACAGTGACGTGACCACAGCAATAAAGAAAAGACTCTGAACTATTGAACATTAAACGCTCAGAATTAACACCAGTGGAGTTAATTCTGTAGCGGGGGTTTTTGCTTATGTACAATACAGTCAGAAGAGTTTGGTGATATGAACCAAAAACACACATATGTAATGAACCGATTCAGTGTGAAATGTTTCACTCAAACAGGCCATGATTAAAACAAAATGAAGTGACAGGTTTTGTAGAAGAACACATGCACAGAGGAAAAACAGCCTATGCTGAATAAAAATAAGGTGTGAGTAGTTTGTACATTTTGTTCTTTTATGATGGGTGACCTTTATTTAGAACATAATCCACTTTTAAAAATCATACAGTTTGTGTGAATAAATAACAGTGTTGTCCATGCGTTATTTCTCCAGTACCAGCGCAAATACAAGTGTTGCTGTAGCATTAATGTTGCTACACTGTAAAAAAAAAAAAAAAAAAATCTGTAATTTAACAGAATTTTCACTGTTTATTTTACAGCTTTTTCCTGTATTTTTAAGATCCAGGAAAATATCAATGAAATTACAGAAACAGACTGTGATTTTATGTGTCAAATGTAAAATAACATGGAAAAAAAACTGTAACTGTGAATAACCAAAAAAATATAAATTTTTAAAAAGAATTTTTTTTTCTTTTTTCACAGAAAAATACAGTTAAAATATATTTACAAATGTATCATAATTTCACAAATATTTCTTTTCTATTTATGAGATTAAACTGTTAATTTAGAGTTTAATACTGTTAAGAAATAATAATAACAGAACAAGATAAATTTACTGACAATTAACTGTAAAAGAAGTATTTGTTCTGTAAGTTTAACAAGACTTGTTTGTTAACTGACAAATATCTTGTGTAATTACGCGAGGTTTTGCAACAAAAATGTTGAATAAATGTATTTTTGCGAATGTATAACATGTATAAGCACTGATAAACTGTCCAATACAGTTTTTATCAGTGGATTGGACAACTGAGTCTCATTGAAAATTATGTATATATATATATATATATATATATATATATATATATATATATATACATATATATATATACATAGGTAATTTGAGTGTTTCAATACAGGTAAATATTCTTTATTAAACATTAAAACGTCAAAAAAATATGCAAAATCTCATGCAAAGTTAGGGAAAAAAACTGTATTTTAATTATGGAAAATTACCGTATTTTTATGAGATGGTTATTTTCCGTTATTTACCAGTATTTTTTCGGCACCCCTGCCGCTGGAATAATACCATTTTTTTACTTTTTTTTTTTACAGTGTAGGCTAACCAGGGTAATTCTGATACAGCTAAATGTGGGTCCAATTGTAATTTGACCTGTTTTTCTGCCACTGAGGAAATAAAATTATGACACTGCAGCGAAACTGATTTTTCACAGACACTTACGTACAGTGTGCTTTTGTGCTTTTATGTCACAGGTGTCAAACATGCGGCCCAGGGGCCAAAACTGGCCCGTCGAAGGGTCCAATCCGGCCCATGGGATGAATGTGTGAAATGCAAAAATTATACTGAAGATATTAACGATCAATGATGTAAAAATCATTTTAGGTCAGTTAAATCTAAAGTGGGTCAGAACCAGTAACATACTATTGTAATTACCCATAAATAATGAAAAACACAAATTTTCCTTGTTGTTTTAGTGCAAAAAAAAGTCAAATACACAAAAATGTTTACATTTAGACTAGCCCCTTTACAAAATATGTGAACAACCAGAGCAAATATGAACAACCTGAAATGTCTTAATGGAAGTATGTGGAATTTTAATAATATTCTGTCTGTTATTAAATGTTTTGTGTATTTGTAGATCCACTGTGATCTGTAAGTTATAATGCACATGTGTAAATGATAAACAGAGGCAGAATATTGTTAACACTGCACTTATATTTCTTTAGAATTTTCAGGTTGTTCATATTTGTTCATGTTGTGTACAGTTTGTAGATATTAACATTTTCATTACAGAATATGACTTTTTTTTACAATAATTTTTATATTATACAAAACAATATTTAAGCCATTATGTCAGTGTCATTAAAGTATTGAGGTTTGGTACCCGGTCACTCCCTTAATCCATATTTCATACTGCTTCCTTCTGGTCACCGCTACAGGTCAATAAACTGGAAAAAAGGTAAATTCAGCACAAGATTCATCCTAAATGCAACAACAGAACTGAAACAATCATTAAAGAGACTGGAATGTGTTAGTTGGATGTGGGTGGTGGTGAAATAGTTGTCTTACTTGTTGTTGTTTTTTTTTGTTTGTTTGTTTTTTTTTTGTTTTTGTTTTGGGGGGGGGGGGGGGTTGGGGTGGAATTAATGTTTTTGGGTTTGTGTTAAAAATTGTACGTGACAACTGCCAAACACTTGCACAATACGTTCTATCAACGTCTCTGAAGATTGTGAAAGTCCATTTAAACGAGTGGGTTCACAGAGTCAGGTGTAGGCCCACAGTGATGTTTTTCAACCTGTACAGCTCAGTGTGCTGCCTCCAGAGGCCTATTTAAGCAATGACTCTCATCAGCATTAGCAGTGGTGGGCCATCAGGGCCTCCAAGGCCTTCTCTGCTGCCCCAAAATATATCTGAATCACAGATTGATGTTAATTATATTTTGTCCATGAATACTTATTCAATAATTCCAAATGGTCTGTCTGCTTCCTTTCATAGCTTTTCCCCTGGCTGTGCTGCTTCCACACATGTATTTTCATATTAAAGCATTTAACCAATCACATTTCAGCCATCATTTGTTGCCAGGCAGGGTGGAGGCCTTCACAATCAGTTCTGTGGGCCCTCTAGCAAAGCATAAGTGTCGGTGAAACTGTTGCTTGCACCAATCAGATTCTGAGTTGGTGACACCAGGGCCCTCTAGCAGGTGTACGATAACGTCAGTGTATTCACACCCTTTGATTGGACAGTCAGAGAGCGTACCTGCCAAAGCTAGTAAACTGCATCTGTAGCGAGCTGCACGAACAGAAATACAGTTGTGTTGGTTTAGCAGCTGTTTTGTCAAAACATGACGACCAAAGAAGGAGAAGAAAGGCATTTGGATGCAGATTTATTGTTAAAACCATTCTCAAGACAGACTTTTCAAGAAAAGCTGGACATCGTTAAGAAAGGTCGGACAATTCTGAAGCTAGCAAGACGGTCACAACCAGGAAAAGATTTGTCCGTCACTTTCACTCCACTAACTACGACCGGTACCCTGGTACCTGCACAGATAATCTGTACAACAGAGGAGTTGAACTGTTTTTGAGGAAAGAAAGAAGGATGGATTTTGTGTACAAATAGTCAGAATTTTTGGTGAGTAAAATGTTGCTGTTTTCCTAAATAATATTGCAAGTTTATGAGGTTATTATTGATGCTTTTTTCTGTGTGTCACAGCTGTAGCTGCAGTAGAAGGAGACTGTACACCCTGGGTTTGTTTATTCACTAAAGGCATTTATTGTGGCTACACCAGTTATCGATCTGTGATGCAAGGGCCCTTTTTCTGCATTTCTGCAGAATAAGATGGTTTTTATATCCATAAAATAGTCATTGAGGGGTGGACTGATTCAGACGGAGCACTACTGAAGGCCTAGGTGTGAAATGCCCGGCCTGCCACTGAGTATTAGTGAACCCCCCCCCCCGAAAACCTCTTCAGATTTAGACGATCTACGTGAATGGCCAATTTTTAGTTCAAAGAGACAAATTTCACCTAAAGGTGACTATCTTGCAGGTATGAAATTAGATGATGATGTCATTTCCAGTTGTTCTGTCTTTTAATTTATTCCTTTATTGTACTCTGTTATTTTGCTTTTGATTTATTTTTCTGTACAGGACTTTGGTCCACCGTGGTTGTTTTAAAGTGCTTTACAAATAAAGTTGGATTGGATTTAAAACTTTTAGTGACTTTTAGGACAAACAACACATACTTTCACTACTGAGGGGTTAGCAACAGTAGTTATCAGAAAAGCTGTGGAAATTAGGATTTATTAACTGCATTCAGTGTGTAAAAATCCAAAGGAACTGAGAATTAAACTAAAGGTTTATATTATAATGTGTTTAATAAATTTAGCTTTTGTGAAAATTGGTGTTGAAAATGAGTCACTCAGACACTAGTGTCAAATACAGAGTGTTGTTTTCGATACCGGTCTGCATAAAGCAGGACAAACAGGGGGGTAAGAAGAACGTTTGTGTTGTATTTAGTTGTGGTACCAGCTTATATGTGTATATGTGTGTTTGTCGGATGGATGGATGGATGGGGAGCGGAATCACTGAACCATCAAAGTGAACGCATGAACTTGTGTACACACCTCATCAAAGACAAATTCATCCACGTCCACCTCCTCCAAGGTGTCGTCGTGTCCGGTGTCGGGGCATGTGACGGCGCCCAGAGCAGATGTGAGTCTCCTCCTGAGAGCAAAGCCCCTCCAGAACGCCTGTAGGTACCCAAGGAAGAAATAGTAGTAACTCTTCATGAATCACAGGGCAAACGTAAATATTGTGTGTTATCCCATTAGGGAGATAAAACATGTTAACCTCTCGTTTAATTGCTGAGTGTTCTGCTATCTGAACTCTGCGTGACTCCGGGCTGTTCCGAGACAAATGGAGCTCCAGTGTGCCTCTAAATCCTCCAATTCCCAAAGGGCTGGAGCTGGGGGTGCGGGGGGGGGGGGGGCACACTTCGATTCAACTTTAGCCGAACAGGAATCCAACGACTCTCACTACCGCACTTCTTTGGAATCTGATTAATCACTCTGTACCCTCCAACACACACCTCCTGTCCCTACCTTCGAGGATTCCTAAAGGACTCATCAAACACTTTTTGTGTTGAGAAGGGATTTGGGAGAAGTGTTGAGTAGCATGTTTTTCAGGGCAGTAGTTCTTTGTAAAGGATTAGCTGAGTAAGCCTCGATAGCACGTATGAGGCCTGAGGATGGATGTTCCATGTGGACATCTGACATTTGTCGACATCTGCTCTGCTTTCAGACACAGTACTGGCAAACTGGAGCTGTGGCAGGTTAACAGTCAGTCTGTTCCACATCATCACAGTACTTACGTTTGTGGATAATGACTTTGTGGATGCAGAAGTAAGTCTGCATGTTTCCAGGTACACATTTAAAGTCACCTTTGCTCTATGGTTGTTTAAATCACTGTACAAAAACAAGTTCATCGTATGAAGCAAACTTTAGTGATGGTCAAGCACATTTCCCAAGTTTGCTGGCAGTGGTGTAAGTTTATCACTGTACTAGTAAAGCTGAAAGGGCACTATTTCAATATTTCTTGGGATGAATTTGAAACACTTTAATGAACAGCATTTCCGAGTTAGAAGTAAAGTTATACAGTTAGTTCACAACTGAAATTGAAGGAAAAAAAAGGACAAACAATTCAATTCAATTCCAACTCACGGACATTAACCATTCATATTAATACTGACAATTAAAAAAATCTATTTTAGTTCATCTGATACTATGAAAAGCACTATATAAATAAAATAAATAAAATGTATTATATATATATACATATATATATATATATATATATATATATATATATATATATATATATATATATATATATATATATATATATACACATATATATATATATATATATGTATGTATATGTATATATATATATTACTTTAGGGCTGGCTGTGCATATACCAGAGGCGATTTCTCTCAGACTGCAGTGGAAGCTCAGCTTCCCCTAAAATTACGAAAATTAAATGATCAAATATGTTCGGTTGTGTTGGCATTTCATTGACTACAAATGTGTTAGAACACGTTCATCTCACAGACGAGTTCATTCAGAATCAGCTTCATCACAAATCAACAGACTCGTCGTTTTTAACTTCTCCTCCATTCCCGTGTCTCTGTTTTCTCCTCCATCTCTGCTCAGTGCATTTGTCCGTAGACGCTCAGCGTCCATGCACTTCAATGGGACTGAGTGGAACTGCTTTTTTCATTGCCTCAAAACTGGACGGTAATTGGATAAATGCCATGATGTTGTCCCGCCCCTAGACGCTCGGCGTCTCTGGGGGTGAATGGAGCTGTGGGCGGAGCTCAGCCGTGCTGGACGCTGAGCTTCCACGTGCTGATTGGAGGATTGCTCGAAAGGCTGAATCCTGTTTGATTGACAGCTATTTTGAGATCTACTCCTTCACTTGACAGAGTTCAGTTTAATACTGCTGTGCATTCTGCTGTGAAATTGAGAGAGAAACCACTACCAAATTACTTGTTCATTTCTTGCACTGTAAATAAAACACAGTCATTATACTTCCCTGTTTCAATTTAACATAATTTCAACATTTTCTTGTTTACTTGGTTTGATAAGGTCACTGACCATTTTCTTAAAAAGGAACAGAGGGACAAATTTATGTTTAAATAACTTGACAATGTTTTTTTTATGTTAGCTGACAATGAGCTTCCCCTGTCTGAAAGACGAGCAGCCGCCACTGGTATATACACTGTTAGTTTACTAGTTATTCCTGCAGTGGGATTCAAACCCCTGATCTAGTTGCTTTCACCCATAATAACTCAGTCTACCCCAGACTTAAGTCTGTTATGACACTGTCATACCTCGAGGAGAAATGGCAATACAAAATGTCCAAAATGTTTAGTAGACTCTGTGTTGGAACATAAGAGTGTGTACATAAAAGACCCTGTTCAATTCCATCTGTGTTCTATTTGTTCTAACCTCTAAGATATTTCACCAGAAAAACAGATTTCTCTCCATAAACTTGAGCACATAAGTTTATAAGGCAGTATATAAAGCAGTGGTTCCAACCTTTTTTGGCTCATGACCTCATTTTAACATCACAAATTTCTGGCAACCCCAGACATTCAAAACAGAGACATTTTTTTTGCTAAAATTAATTTGTTTTTGATCATGTAATAGTTTGCTATACTACTGTATGTTGCAAATAAACATTAATTTTAGAGGACATTTAGTCTATATAATATATATTATTGTGGACAGAGGCAGTAAATCTAGGTGTAGATTACTGCACAAAGGGAGAATTTTATTTTCCTTGGTCAGGATATGTACAGTCAGTCCAGCTGTGATTTACAAGGAGGACAATTAATACTGAACAAACAAGAACTGAAACTATGAATTATGAAAGAGCTGCAACATCTGAAACTGACCACAATGAACATTTGACACAGAAACAGAACCACAGTGCTGCAGTTTCACACTCACAGTTTGTCTTTTATGGACTGGGATTATCTCTGTCTCCTCAACATAGATTTTTATTAGTAAGTTTTTTATTATTTTTATCAATTACTAGAAATTTCAGGCGACCCCATTTGAATTCTAGGTTACCCCACATGGGGTCCCGACCCCAAGGTTGAAAAACACTGATATAAAGCCTAGACTGGAGTAGAACTTCACAGAAACCAATATATGTGAAAACTGCTATTGACAGGTACTCTTTCAAGCATGACTTTCATTACATTACATTTTCAATATGACATTTAATTTAATAATAACATTCAGTTTAATAATAACTTGCGTGCTTCTGCTTGCTGGAGGGGTTGTGGGGACACAGAGGCAAACCGCACCCTCATTTTTTGGTCCTGTACAAAAATTACAACTTTTTGGAAAGATGTTGGTACAAAAATAGAGCAGATTTTGGGTGTTGGACTGCAGCAACCCACTCTCACACTTCTGTTTGGAGATTTTTTCCCGATGATTCGACGGTGAATGACGGGTACCTCCTGAGGATTTTTGGTGCTGCAGCAAAGAAAGCAATCACTCGAAGATGGCTTCAGCCTGAGCCACCAGCACTGGAAGACTGGATGAGTACAGTGGATGAAATCCACAAAGGGGAGAGATTTGCACTTATGTTGGGACTGCAAGCGGAACTCTACAGGAGAAACTGGAGTAAATGGAATGATTTTTTTAAGGACAGTTAATGTGGGACTCATCATATAGAGAGGATTACTGCTCAGATTTGGTTTGAATGGCTTCGATCACAGGCGTCAAACATGCGGCCCGGGGGCCAAATCCGGCCCACCAAAAGGTCCAGTCTTGCCCTTGGGATGAATTTGTGAAATGCAAAAATTACACTGAAGATATTAACAATTCTTTTAATTCAGGTTCCACATTCAGACCAATTCAATCTCCAGTGGGCAGGACCAGTCAAATACTATTATAATAACATAAAAATAATGACAACTGCAAATTTTTCTCTTTGTAAATGTAAATATTTTCATGTATTTACACTAAAACAAAGTATAATTTCGCAAAAAATGTGAATAACCTGAACTAATATGAACAACCTGAAATGTCTTAAGAGAAATAAGTACAATTTTAACAATATTCTGCCTGTTATTAAATGTTTTGTGTATTTGTAGATCCACTGTGATCTGTACGTTATAATGTACATGTGGAAATGATAAACTGAGGCAGAATATTGTTAAAATTACACTTATTTTTTCAGTTTGTTCATGTTATTCACATTGTTTGAAAGGATAGTTTGTAGATGTAAACCTTTTCATAATGTAAATTTACTTTTTTTTTTTTCGCTCTGAAACATAGAGAAAAGTTTGGAGTTGACATTTATATATTGCTATTATGTTATTATTTTACTGGTTTGGCCCACTTCAGATCAAATTTAGCTGAATGTGGTCCCTGAACTAAAATGAGTTTGACAGCCCTGGTTTAGATGATGCTGCATGCCAGTGCCAATTGCTAATTTTGTCTTTGAAAGATGACAAGTACTTTTTGCTGACTGTTGTTTATTTTGTTTCTGTTTGTCCTTGGTTATGTGTAAAAAAAAAAAAAAAGAAAGATAAAACGACTAATAAAAAATAAGTGTCAAAAAAATAAATATGACATTCAAAACATTATGAACATGTATAGGCCAAGTACACTGGTCTGTACAGTTGTTAGCATACTTAAGTCTGCTGTCTTATTTTTAGTATACTAATGGCACATGAGAATAAAGTACTTTTTTTTAGGGTCAGTATGAGAAAGTCTGGTCGAACCCATAATTGTAGTGTGAGACGAAGGAGTCTGTATCTTATAAACACATCCTATTTCTCTGGGATGGCAGCAAAGTAGAATAACATAGTGGCAGACACGAACTGGTCTGGTTAAGAACTGCCTCCATGGGTACGTTGGGTCAGTAATTAGAGCCTGTTACTATATTCTGACTCCA